>NC_068308.1:40365302-40417802 GCF_025860055.1 Xyrauchen texanus | reverse complement strand
CACACACACACACACAAACATCTCACACACACACACACAAACATCTCACACACAAACATCTCACACACACAAACATCTCACACACACACACAAACATCTCACACACACACACAAACATCTCACACACACACAAACATCTCACACACACACACAAACACCTCACACACACACACATCTCACACACACACACAAACATCTCACACACAAACATCTTACACACATCTTGTGTGTGTGCGTGTGTGTGTGTGTGTGCGTGTGTGTGTGTGTCAGGTAAGGTGAACCCCACGCAGTGTGAGGCGATGACTATGGTGGCCGCTCAGGTGATGGGGAATCATGTGGCCGTGACTGTCGGAGGAAGTAATGGACACTTTGAACTCAACGTTTTCAAGCCAATGATTGTGAGTGATTGTGATTATGATGATTCATAAGAACACAGAGACTCTGAGCTGTCCGATATGGGTCAATAGTTTATATAATTCATAAAATCAGTATTTATATTTTATGTAATGGCTTAAAAATTAGTTTTTTTATTTCGATTACTTTCAACCATTTCAACTAAACAGCAGTTGTAATAAAATAAGAAATAAATTCATAATAAAAATAATCAAGGGATGAATTTTATATCATTTATAACAATAAACAGCAATATTTACCTGCATGTATCATATCACATACAAAATGCATTAAAATGACTTTATCACTGAATTTATATTAAAGCAAAATCATTGCAAATATATTTCATATTTAATATATTCCAGCTCTGTAGTGCATCACACACACACATTTACAGTGAATGTTTTCATGATTTGAACATTATTTGTGTTTCTCCGGCAGATCAAGAATGTTTTGAACTCTGCGCAGCTGCTGGGCGACGCCTCCTTGTCCTTCTCTAATAACTGTGTTGCTGGAATCGAAGCGAACAAGGAGAGAATCAGCAAACTGATGAATGAATCGCTGATGTTGGTCACCGCGCTCAATCCTCATATAGGTAACAGACAGCAGAGGGCGCTGTAGCCTCATATAGCTGTGTGTGTGTGTGTGTGTGTGTGTGTGTGTGTGTGTGTGTGTGTGTGTGTGTGTGTGTGTGTGAGAGAGAGAGAGAGACAGAGAGTGTGTGTGTGTGAGAGAGAGAGAGAGAGACAGAGAGTGTGTGTGTGTGAGAGAGAGAGTGTGTGTGTGTGTGAGTGCTGGTCATACAAAAAATTGTTTTTACTGGTTGAAATTCCATTTTTATATCGGTTGTTTTTTACTGGTTGAAATTCCATTTTATATCGGTTGTTTTTACTGGTTGAAATTCCATTTTTATATCGGTTGTTTTTACTGGTTGAAATTCCATTTTTATATCGGTTGTTTTTACTGGTTGAAATTCTATTTTTATATCGGTTGTTTTTACTGGTTGAAATTCCATTTTTACTAGTTTGAAATTCCATTTTTATATCAGTTGTTTTTACTGGTTGAAATTCCATTTTTATATCGAGTTGTTTTTTACTGGTTGAAATTCCATTTTTATATCGGTTGTTTTTACTGGTTGAAATTCCATTTTTAGTTGATCCATTTTATTGGTTGTTTTTACTGGTTGAAATTCCATTTTTATATCGGTTGTTTTTTACTGGTTGAAATTCCATTTTTATATCGGTTGTTTTTACTGGTTGAAATTCCATTTTTATATCGGTTGTTTTTACTGGTTGAAATTCCATTTTTATATCGGTTGTTTTTACTGGTTGAAATTCCATTTTTATATCGGTTGTTTTTACTGGTTGAAATTCCATTTTTATATCGGTTGTTTTTACTGGTTGAAATTCTATTTTTATATCGGTTGTTTTTACTGGTTGAAATTCTATTTTTACTAGTTGAAATTCCATTTTTATATCAGTTGTTTTTACTGGTTGAAATTCTATTTTTATATCGGTTGTTTTTACTGGTTGAAATTCCATTTTTACTGGTTGAAATTCCATTTTTATATCGGTTGTTTTTACTGGTTGAAATTCTATTTTTACTAGTTGAAATTCCATTTTTATATCAGTTGTTTTTACTGGTTGAAATTCCATTTTTATATCGGTTGTTTTTACTGGTTGAAATTCCATTTTTATATTAGTTGTTTTTACTGGTTGAAATTCTATTTTTATATCGGTTGTTTTTACTGGTTGAAATTCCATTTTTATATCGGTTGTTTTTACTGGTTGAAATTCCATTTTTATATCAGTTGTTTTTACTAGTTGAAATTCCATTTTTACTGGTTGAAATTCCATTTTTATATCGGTTGTTTTTACTGGTTGAAATTCCATTTTTATATCGGTTGTTTTTACTGGTTGAAATTCCATTTTTACTGGTTGAAATTCCATTTTTATATCGGTTGTTTTTACTGGTTGAAATTCCATTTTTATATCGGTTGTTTTTACTGGTTGAAATTCCATTTTTATATCGGTTGTTTTTACTGGTTGAAATTCCATTTTTATATCAGTTGTTTTTACTGGTTGAAATTCCATTTTTATATCGGTTGTTTTTACTGGTTGAAATTCCATTTTTATATTGGTTGTTTTTACTGGTTGAAATTCTATTTTTACTGGTTGAAATTCCATTTTTACTGGTTGAAATTCCATTTTTATCAGTTGTTTTTTACTAGTTGAAATTCTATTTTATATCGGTTGTTTTTACTGGTTGAAATTCCATTTTTATATCGGTTGTTTTTACTGGTTGAAATTCCATTTTTATATCGGTTGTTTTTACTGGTTGAAATTCTATTTTTACTGGTTGAAATTCCATTTTTATATCAGTTGTTTTTACTGGTTGAAATTCCATTTTTATATCGGTTGTTTTTACTGGTTGAAATTCCATTTTTATATCGGTTGTTTTTACTGGTTGAAATTCTATTTTTACTGGTTGAAAGTCCATTTTTATATCGGTTGTTTTTACTGGTTGAAATTCCATTTTTATATCGGTTGTTTTTACTGGTTGAAATTCCATTTTTATATCAGTTGTTTTTACTGGTTGAAATTCCATTTTTATATCGGTTGTTTTTACTGGTTGAAATTCCATTCTTATATCGGTTGTTTTTACTGGTTGAAATTCCATTTTTATATCGGTTGTTTTTACTGGTTGAAATTCCATTTTTATATCAGTTGTTTTTACTGGTTGAAATTCCATTTTTATATCGGTTGTTTTTACTGGTTGAAATTCCATTTTTATATCAGTTGTTTTTACTGGTTGAAATTCCATTTTTATATCAGTTGTTTTTACTGGTTGAAATTCCATTTTTATATCGGTTGTTTTTACTGGTTGAAATTCCATTTTTATATCAGTTGATTTTACTAGTTGAAATTCCATTTTTGTCAGTTGTTTTTTACTAGTTGAAATTCTATTTTTATTTTGGTTGTTTTTACTGGTTGAAATTCCATTTTTATATCGGTTGTTTTTACTGGTTGAAATTCTATTTTTATATCGGTTGTTTTTACTGGTTGAAATTCCATTTTTATATTGGTTGTTTTTACTGGTTGAAATTCCATTTTTATATCGGTTGTTTTTACTGGTTGAAATTCCATTTTTATATTGGTTGTTTTTACTAGTTGAAATTCCATTTTTTACTGGTTGAAATTCTATTTTTATATCGGTTGTTTTTTACTGGTTGAAATTCTATTTTTATATCGGTTGTTTTTTACTAGTTGAAATTCCATTTTTACCAGTTGTTTTTTACTAGTTGAAATTCTATTTTTATATCGGTTGTTTTTAACTGGTTGAAATTCCATTTTTATATCGGTTGTTTTTACTAGTTGAAATTCGGTTTTTTACTAGTTGAAATTCTATTTTTATATCGGTTGTTTTTTACTAATTGAAATTCTATTGTTATATCGGTTGTTTTTTACTGGTTGAAATTCTATTTTTACTGGTTGAAATTCCATTTTTATCAGTTGTTTTTTACTGGTTGAAATTCTATTTTTATCAGTTGTTTTTTACTGGTTGAAATTCTATTTTTATATCGGTTGTTTTTTACTAGTTGACATTCCATTTTTACTGGTTGAAATTCTATTTTTATCAGTTGTTTTTTACTGGTTGAAATTCTATTTTTATATCGGTTGTTTTTTACTAGTTGAAATTCTATTTTTATATCGGTTGTTTTTTACTAGTTGAAATTCTATTTTTTATATCGGTTGTTTTTTTCCTGGTTGAAATTCTATTTTTATATCGGTTGTTTTTTACTGGTTGAAATTCTATTTTTATATCGGTTGTTTTTTTTTTTACTAGTTGAAATTCTATTTTTATATCGGTTGTTTTTTACTAGTTGAAATTCTATTTTTACTGGTTGAAATTCCATTTTTATCAGTTGTTTTTTACTGGTTGAAATTCTATTTTTATCAGTTGTTTTTTACTGGTTGAAATTCTATTTTTATATCGGTTGTTTTTACTGGTTGAAATTCTATTTTTATATCGGTTGTTTTTACTGGTTGAAATTCTATTTTTATATCGGTTGTTTTTTACTGGTTGAAATTCTATTTTTACTGGTTGAAATTCCATTTTTATATCAGTTGTTTTTACTGGTTGAAATTCCATTTTTATATCAGTTGTTTTTACTGGTTGAAATTCCATTTTTGTCAGTTGTTTTTACTGGTTGAAATTCCATTTTTATATCGGTTGTTTTTACTGGTTGAAATTCCATTTTTATATCAGTTGTTTTTACTGGTTGAAATTCTATTTTTATATCGGTTGTTTTTACTGGTTGAAATTCCATTTTTATATCAGTTGTTTTTACTGGTTGAAATTCTATTTTTATATCGGTTGTTTTTACTGGTTGAAATTCCATTTTTATATCGGTTGTTTTTACTGGTTGAAATTCCATTTTTATATCAGTTGTTTTTACTAGTTGAAATTCCATTTTTACTGGTTCAAATTCCATTTTTATATCGGTTGTTTTTACTGGTTGAAATTCCATTTTTATATCGGTTGTTTTTACTGGTTGAAATTCCATTTTTATATCAGTTGTTTTTACTGGTTGAAATTCTATTTTTATATCAGTTGTTTTTACTAGTTGAAATTCCATTTTTACTGGTTGAAATTCCATTTTTATATCAGTTGTTTTTACTGGTTGAAATTCCATTTTTATATCAGTTGTTTTTACTAGTTGAAATTCCATTTTTACTGGTTGAAATTCAATTTTTATATCGGTTGTTTTTACTAGTTGAAATTCCATTTTTATATCGGTTGTTTTTACTGGTTGAAATTCCATTTTTATATCGGTTGTTTTTACTGGTTGAAATTCCATTTTTATATCAGTTGTTTTTACTGGTTGAAATTCTATTTTTATATCGGTTGTTTTTACTGGTTGAAATTCAATTTTTACTGGTTGAAATTCAATTTTTATATCGGTTGTTTTTACTGGTTGAAATTCCATTTTTATATCAGTTGTTTTTACTGGTTGAAATTCTATTTTTATATCGGTTGTTTTTACTGGTTGAAATTCAATTTTTACTGGTTGAAATTCCATTTTTATATCAGTTGTTTTTACTAGTTGAAATTCCATTTTTACTGGTTGAAATTCCATTTTTATATCGGTTGTTTTTACTGGTTGAAATTCCATTTTTATATCGGTTGTTTTTACTGGTTGAAATTCCATTTTTATATCGGTTGTTTTTACTGGTTGAAATTCCATTTTTATATCAGTTGTTTTTACTGGTTGAAATTCTATTTTTATATCGGTTGTTTTTACTGGTTGAAATTCCATTTTTATATCAGTTGTTTTTACTGGGTGAAATTCTATTTTTATATCGGTTGTTTTTACTGGTTGAAATTCCATTTTTATATCAGTTGTTTTTACTGGTTGAAATTCCATTTTTGTCAGTTGTTTTTTACTGGTTGAAATTCCATTTTTATATCGGTTGTTTTTACTGGTTGAAATTCCATTTTTACTGGTTGAAATTCCATTTTTATATTGGTTGTTTTTACTGGTTGAAATTCCATTTTTATATCGGTTGTTTTTACTGGTTGAAATTCCATTTTTATATCGGTTGTTTTTACTGGTTGAAATTCCATTTTTATATCGGTTGTTTTTTACTGGTTGAAATTCCATTTTTATATCGGTTGTTTTTACTGGTTGAAATTCCATTTTTATATCGGTTGTTTTTACTGGTTGAAATTCCATTTTTATATCGGTTGTTTTTACTGGTTGAAATTCCATTTTTACTGGTTGAAATTCCATTTTTATATCGGTTGTTTTTACTGGTTGAAATTCCATTTTTATATCGGTTGTTTTTACTGGTTGAAATTCCATTTTTATATCGGTTGTTTTTACAGGTTGAAATTCTATTTTTACTGGTTGAAATTCCATTTTTACTGGTTGAAATTCCATTTTTATATCAGTTGTTTTTACTGGTTGAAATTCCATTTTTATATCGGTTGTTTTTACTGGTTGAAATTCCATTTTTATATCAGTTGTTTTTACTGGTTGAAATTCCATTTTTATATCAGTTGTTTTTACTAGTTGTTTTTTACTAGTTGAAATTCTATTTTTATATCGGTTGTTTTTACTGGTTGAAATTCCATTTTTATATCAGTTGTTTTTACTGGTTGAAATTCCATTTTTATATCAGTTGTTTTTACTAGTTGTTTTTTACTAGTTGAAATTCTATTTTTATATCGGTTGTTTTTACTGGTTGAAATTCCATTTTTATATCGGTTGTTTTTACTGGTTGAAATTCCATTTTTATATTGGTTGTTTTTACTGGTTGAAATTCCATTTTTATATCAGTTGTTTTTACTGGTTGTTTTTTACTAGTTGAAATTCTATTTTTATATCGGTTGTTTTTACTGGTTGAAATTCCATTTTTATATCGGTTGTTTTTACTGGTTGAAATTCCATTTTTATATCGGTTGTTTTTATTGGTTGAAATTCCATTTTTATATCAGTTGTTTTTACTAGTTGTTTTTTACTAGTTGAAATTCTATTTTTATATCGGTTGTTTTTACTGGTTGAAATTCCATTTTTATATCGGTTGTTTTTACTGGTTGAAATTCCATTTTTATATTGGTTGTTTTTACTGGTTGAAATTCTATTTTTACTGGTTGAAATTCCATTTTTACTGGTTGAAATTCCATTTTTATCAGTTGTTTTTTACTAGTTGAAATTCTATTTTATATCGGTTGTTTTTACTGGTTGAAATTCCATTTTTATATCGGTTGTTTTTACTGGTTGAAATTCCATTTTTATATCGGTTGTTTTTACTGGTTGAAATTCTATTTTTACTGGTTGAAATTCCATTTTTATATCAGTTGTTTTTACTGGTTGAAATTCCATTTTTATATCGGTTGTTTTTACTGGTTGAAATTCCATTTTTATATCGGTTGTTTTTACTGGTTGAAATTCTATTTTTACTGGTTGAAATTCTATTTTTATATCGGTTGTTTTTACTGGTTGAAATTCCATTTTTATATCAGTTGTTTTTACTGGTTGAAATTCCATTTTTATATCGGTTGTTTTTACTGGTTGAAATTCCATTTTTATATCAGTTGTTTTTACTGGTTGAAATTCCATTTTTATATCGGTTGTTTTTACTGGTTGAAATTCCATTTTTATATCGGTTGTTTTTACTGGTTGAAATTCCATTTTTATATTAGTTTTTTTTACTGGTTGAAATTCCATTTTTATATCGGTTGTTTTTACTGGTTGAAATTCCATTTTTATATCGGTTATTTTTACTGGTTGAAATTCCATTTTCATATCAGTTGTTTTTACTGGTTGAAATTCCATTTTTATATCGGTTGTTTTTACTGGTTGAAATTCCATTTTTATATCAGTTGTTTTTACTAGTTGAAATTCCATTTTTACTGGTTGAAATTCCATTTTTGTCAGTTGTTTTTTACTAGTTGAAATTCTATTTTTATATTGGTTGTTTTTACTGGTTGAAATTCTATTTTTATATCGGTTGTTTTTACTGGTTGAAATTCTATTTTTATATCGGTTGTTTTTACTGGTTGAAATTCCATTTTTATATCGGTTGTTTTTTACTGGTTGAAATTCTATTTTTATATCGGTTGTTTTTTACTAGTTGAAATTCCATTTTTACAAGTTGTTTTTTACTAGTTGAAATTCTATTTTTATATCGGTTGTTTTTAACTGGTTGAAATTCCATTTTTATATCGGTTGTTTTTACTAGTTGAAATTCGGTTTTTCACTAGTTGAAATTCTATTTTTATATCGGTTGTTTTTTACTAATTGAAATTCTATTGTTATATCGGTTGTTTTTTACTGGTTGAAATTCTATTTTTACTGGTTGAAATTCCATTTTTATCAGTTGTTTTTACTGGTTGAAATTCCATTTTTATATCGGTTGTTTTTACTGGTTGAAATTCCATTTTTATATCGGTTGTTTTTACTGGTTGAAATTCCATTTTTATATCAGTTTTTTTTACTGGTTGAAATTCCATTTTTATATCGGTTGTTTTTACTGGTTGAAATTCCATTTTTATATCGGTTATTTTTACTGGTTGAAATTCCATTTTCATATCAGTTGTTTTTACTGGTTGAAATTCCATTTTTATATCGGTTGTTTTTACTGGTTGAAATTCCATTTTTATATCAGTTTTTTTTACTGGTTGAAATTCCATTTTTATATCGGTTGTTTTTACTGGTTGAAATTCCATTTTTATATCGGTTATTTTTACTGGTTGAAATTCCATTTTCATATCAGTTGTTTTTACTGGTTGAAATTCCATTTTTATATCGGTTGTTTTTACAGGTTGAAATTCCATTTTTATATCAGTTGTTTTTACTAGTTGAAATTCCATTTTTACTGGTTGAAATTCCATTTTTGTCAGTTGTTTTTTACTAGTTGAAATTCTATTTTTATATCGGTTGTTTTTACTGGTTGAAATTCTATTTTTATATCGGTTGTTTTTACTGGTTGAAATTCCATTTTTATATCGGTTGTTTTTACTGGTTGAAATTCCATTTTTATATTGGTTGTTTTTACTAGTTGAAATTCCATTTTTTACTGGTTGAAATTCTATTTTTATATCGGTTGTTTTTTACTGGTTGAAATTCTATTTTTATATCGGTTGTTTTTTACTAGTTGAAATTCCATTTTTACAAGTTGTTTTTTACTAGTTGAAATTCTATTTTTATATCGGTTGTTTTTAACTGGTTGAAATTCCATTTTTATATCGGTTGTTTTTACTAGTTGAAATTCGGTTTTTCACTAGTTGAAATTCTATTTTTATATCGGTTGTTTTTTACTAATTGAAATTCTATTGTTATATCGGTTGTTTTTTACTGGTTGAAATTCTATTTTTACTGGTTGAAATTCCATTTTTATCAGTTGTTTTTTACTGGTTGAAATTCTATTTTTATCAGTTGTTTTTTACTGGTTGAAATTCTATTTTTATATCGGTTGTTTTTTACTAGTTGAAATTCTATTTTTATATCGGTTGTTTTTTACTAGTTGAAATTCTATTTTTATATCGGTTGTTTTTTACTAGTTGAAATTCTATTTTTTATATCGGTTGTTTTTTTCCTGGTTGAAATTCTATTTTTATATCGGTTGTTTTTTACTGGTTGAAATTCTATTTTTATATCGGTTGTTTTTTACTAGTTGAAATTCTATTTTTACTGGTTGAAATTCCATTTTTATCAGTTGTTTTTTACTGGTTGAAATTCTATTTTTATCAGTTGTTTTTTACTGGTTGAAATTCTATTTTTATATCGGTTGTTTTTTACTGGTTGAAATTCTATTTTTATATCGGTTGTTTTTACTGGTTGAAATTCTATTTTTATATCGGTTGTTTTTTACTGGTTGAAATTCTATTTTTACTGGTTGAAATTCCATTTTTATATCAGTTGTTTTTACTGGTTGAAATTCCATTTTTATATCGGTTGTTTTTACTGGTTGAAATTCCATTTTTATATCGGTTGTTTTTACTGGTTGAAATTCTATTTTTACTGGTTGAAATTCCATTTTTATCAGTTGTTTTTTACTGGTTGAAATTCTATTTTTTATCAGTTGTTTTTACTGGTTGAAATTCTATTTTTATATCGGTTGTTTTTTACTGGTTGAAATTCTATTTTTATATCGGTTGTTTTTACTGGTTGAAATTCTATTTTTATATCGGTTGTTTTTTACTGGTTGAAATTCTATTTTTACTGGTTGAAATTCCATTTTTATATCAGTTGTTTTTACTGGTTGAAATTCCATTTTTATATCGGTTGTTTTTACTGGTTGAAATTCCATTTTTATATCGGTTGTTTTTACTGGTTGAAATTCCATTTTTATATCGGTTGTTTTTACTGGTTGAAATTCCATTTTTATATCAGTTGTTTTTACTGGTTGAAATTCTATTTTTACTGGTTGAAAGTCCATTTTTATATCGGTTGTTTTTACTGGTTGAAATTCCATTTTTATATCAGTTGTTTTTACTGGTTGAAATTCCATTTTTATATCGGTTGTTTTTACTGGTTGAAATTCCATTTTTGTCAGTTGTTTTTTACTAGTTGAAATTCTATTTTTATATTGGTTGTTTTTACTGGTTGAAATTCCATTTTTATATCGGTTGTTTTTACTGGTTGAAATTCTATTTTTATATCGGTTGTTTTTACTGGTTGAAATTCCATTTTTATATTGGTTGTTTTTACTGGTTGAAATTCCATTTTTATATCGGTTGTTTTTACTGGTTGAAATTCCATTTTTATATTGGTTGTTTTTACTAGTTGAAATTCCATTTTTTACTGGTTGAAATTCTATTTTTATATCGGTTGTTTTTTACTGGTTGAAATTCTATTTTTATATCGGTTGTTTTTACTGGTTGAAATTCTATTTTTATATCGGTTGTTTTTACTGGTTGAAATTCTATTTTTATATCGGTTGTTTTTTACTGGTTGAAATTCTATTTTTATATCGGTTTTTTTTACTGGTTGAAATTCTATTTTTATATCGGTTGTTTTTTATTAGTTGAAATTCTATTTTTTTATCGGTTTTTTTTACTGGTTGAAATTCTATTTTTATATCGGTTGTTTTTTACTGGTTGAAATTCTATTTTTATATCGGTCGTTTTTACTGGTTGAAATTCTATTTTTATATCGGTTGTTTTTACTGGTTGAAATTCTATTTTTATATCGGTTGTTTTTTACTGGTTGAAATTCTATTTTTATATCGGTTTTTTTTACTGGTTGAAATTCTATTTTTATATCGGTTGTTTTTTATTAGTTGAAATTCTATTTTTTTATCGGTTTTTTTTACTGGTTGAAATTCTATTTTTATATCGGTTTTTTTTACTGGTTGAAATTCTATTTTTATATCGGTCGTTTTTTACTAGTTGAAATTCCATTTTTACTGGTTGAATTCCATTTTTATCAGTTGTTTTTTACTAGTTGAAATTCTATTTTTATATTGGTTGTTCTTAACTGGTTGAAATTCCATTTTTATATCGGTTGTTTTTACTAGTTGAAATTCCGTTTTCTACTAGTTGAAATTCTATTTTTATATCGGCTGTTTTTTACTAGTTGAAATTCTATTTTTATATCGGTTGTTTTTTACTAGTTGAAATTCTATTTTTATATCGGTTGTTTTTTACTGGTTGAAATTCCGTTTTTACTAGTTGAAATTGTATTTTTATATCGGTTGTTTTTTACTAGTTGAAATTGTATTTTTATATCGGTTGTTTTTTACTAGTTGAAATTCTATTTTTATCAGTTGTTTTTTACTAGTTGAAATTCTATTTTTATATCGGTTGTTTTTTACTGGTTGAAATTCTATTTTTATATCGGTTGTTTTTTACTAGTTGAAATTCTATTTTTATATCGGTTGTTTTTTACTAGTTGAAATTCTATTTTTATATTGGTTGTTTTTACTGGTTGAAATTCTATTTTTATATCGGTTGTTTTTTACTAGTTGAAATTCTATTTTTATATCGGTTGTTTTTTACTAGTTGAAATTCTATTTTTATATCGGTTGTTTTTTACTAGTTGAAATTCTATTTTTATATCGGTTGTTTTTTACTAGTTGAAATTCTATTTTTATATCGGTTGTTTTTACTAGTTGAAATTCTATTTTTATCAGTTGTTTTTTACTAGTTGAAATTCTATTTTTATATCGGTTGTTTTTTACTGGTTGAAATTCTATTTTTATATCGGTTGTTTTTTACTAGTTGAAATTCTATTTTTATATCGGTTGTTTTTTACTAGTTGAAATTCTATTTTTATCAGTTGTTTTTTACTAGTTGAAATTCTATTTTTATATCGGTTGTTTTTTACTGGTTGAAATTCTATTTTTATATCGGTTGTTTTTTACTAGTTGAAATTCTATTTTTATATTGGTTGTTTTTACTGGTTGAAATTCCATTTTTATATCGGTTGTTTTTACTGGTTGAAATTCTATTTTTATATCGGTTGTTTTTACTGGTTGAAATTCCATTTTTATATCGGTTGTTTTTACTGGTTGAAATTCCATTTTTATATCGGTTGTTTTTACTGGTTGAAATTCCATTTTTATATTGGTTGTTTTTACTAGTTGAAATTCCATTTTTTACTGGTTGAAATTCTATTTTTATATCGGTTGTTTTTTACTGGTTGAAATTCTATTTTTATATCGGTTGTTTTTACTGGTTGAAATTCTATTTTTATATCGGTTGTTTTTACTGGTTGAAATTCTATTTTTATATCGGTTGTTTTTTACTGGTTGAAATTCTATTTTTATATCGGTTGTTTTTTACTGGTTGAAATTCTATTTTTATATCGGTTTTTTTTTTACTGGTTGAAATTCTATTTTTATATCGGTTGTTTTTTACTAGTTGAAATTCTATTTTTTTATCGGTTTTTTTTACTGGTTGAAATTCTATTTTTATATCGGTTGTTTTTTACTGGTTGAAATTCTATTTTTATATCGGTCGTTTTTTACTAGTTGAAATTCCATTTTTACTGGTTGAATTCCATTTTTATCAGTTGTTTTTACTAGTTGAAATTCTATTTTTATATTGGTTGTTCTTAACTGGTTGAAATTCCATTTTTATATCGGTTGTTTTTACTAGTTGAAATTCCGTTTTCTACTAGTTGAAATTCTATTTTTATATCGGCTGTTTTTTACTAGTTGAAATTCTATTTTTATATCGGTTGTTTTTTACTAGTTGAAATTCTATTTTTATATCGGTTGTTTTTTACTGGTTGAAATTCCGTTTTTTACTAGTTGAAATTGTATTTTTATATCGGTTGTTTTTTACTAGTTGAAATTCTATTTTTATATCGGTTGTTTTTTACTAGTTGAAATTCTATTTTTATCAGTTGTTTTTTACTAGTTGAAATTCTATTTTTATATCGGTTGTTTTTTACTGGTTGAAATTCTATTTTTATATCGGTTGTTTTTACTGGTTGAAATTCTATTTTTATATCGGTTGTTTTTACTGGTTGAAATTCCATTTTTATATCGGTTGTTTTTACTGGTTGAAATTCCATTTTTATATCGGTTGTTTTTACTGGTTGAAATTCCATTTTTATATCGGTTGTTTTTACTGGTTGAAATTGTTGCATTTGTTAACATTCATGATGTCTTCTCGTCTGCAGGTTATGATAAAGCCGCCACTATTGCAAAGACGGCGCATAAAGAGGGCTCGACTCTTAAAGCGACCGCAATCAAGCTGGGTTACCTGACCGAGGAGCAGTTCGAGCAGTGGGTGCGACCGCAGGACATGCTGGGACCCAAATAGACTGTAAACACATCACAGCAGAGCCGAAGATTACATCACTTCTGGCTTTCCACAAGAAAACACACTTTTATTGACACTCAGCATGTGTCCATGATTAATTTACTCCAAGTCTGACGTGTGAACGGACAGTCTTCATTTATCTCCGTTGAGCTTTTTCAGTGTTTATCCAGAGAGAAGTTCATTTTGAAAGTGCTGAACTTATTGGACACTTAATTGTTGGACATTAAAGGGTTACCATGTTTTGACTGTGACATGAAGAACCAATCATCAATAACATCTTTTAGCAATCAATGTGATCAGTGTGTGTGTTCTTTGGGAGCGCATGTGTTAATCTCACAAAATCATGTCCGGGTCATATTTCACCCAACATGAAAATGATATAAAATTAAGCCTATAAAATATTTCAAGGCTATTACGAATATTTTCCACCAATTATCATATAAACAATGTCATTGTTAAAAACAGCCTAAAATTAAAGGCAATTAACAAATAATACTGTGTTAACTAGATAGGTACATTTCCTGAGGAAAATGTGAGTGGTGCTTGCCGTGACAAAACTCGTCAAATAGAATTTTCTAACTTGTTGCTAAGCACTAAAATAACGGTCATAGAATGTTGCTAGCATGTGTTTTTCATGATTGTAGCATGTTTTAGCACCTCGCTAGGCGATGCTAGTATGTGTTAGCATAATGCTAGCATGTATCTAAGTTGCTCCCAATGGCAGACTAGCACCTTACATGCAGCTCTGACGTGTGTAAAGCTCGTTGAACCCCGCTACGGTTAAAACAGCGCTCTATAAGTGCAGACCATTTACCATTTTGTGAGATTCACTCTTCTGTCTATATCAAAGCTGAATGCCCAGATGGCATCACTCCAGATGATCCCTACAGCGGGTACACCACCAGCTGGTCTTCCTGAAGTCCAGCTCTAGCACTTCATCTGCGCTGCTGTTGGCATTATTGAACGCCTGTGTGAGTTTACTCCCGGTGTGCCTCAGGGCTCAGTGTTGGGTCCGTTCATATTGATTAATAGTGGACCAGCGGGGGTCAGGTGACATATGGGCACGATGAGAGAAGTGCCCCCGATGATGGAGGTAAGTTCACAGGGGTGTGTGGTTGCCTAGATACGCAGGTTTTGGCAGGAGAGATTGAAGTGTGACGTGCATCGCTGCAGGGTTGAGATCTCTGCTGCTCACTGTCTGTGCTTCATCAGTTTTGCTTTTATTAGTTTGTAATGAGACAATGACTGTGACCTCCCTGATTAGTGAGTGTGTGTGAGTGACACTCACACATACACACACACACACACACATGCTGTACGATCACATTTCAGCACTTTAAACATGGACAGCGACTCAAACACTTAAAGTGTGTTGTTCTGTGTTCACGTTAAGTGCAGATTTGGGAAACACATTATGATGTGAACAATATCCTGCATTTACATTTAATTGCATGCAGGATATTGAATTTTAGTTACAGCGAATTCAGAAAGTATTCAGACTCCATTATTTTCCACATAAAGCTAAAATGCTTCAAATTATTATATTTTCACATCTCTTTGCACTCCATACCCCATAATAACAAAGCAAAACCAGATTATTGATAACTTTGCAAAAGTACAAAATCACATTAACATAAGTATTCAGACCCTTAACTCAGTGTTCAGTTGAAGCAGCGATTACAGCCTCAAGTCTTTTTGGGTATGACAAGCGTTGCACACCTGGATTTGGGGATTTTCTGTCATTCTTCTCCGCAGATCCTCTCAAGCTCTGACGGGTTGGATGGGGACCGTCGGTGGACATTTTCAGGTCTCTCCAGAGAAGTTTGATTGGGTTCAAGTCCGGCTCTGGCTGGGCCACTCAAGGACATTCACAGAGTTGTCCCGAAGCCACTCTTGTGTTGTCTTGCTGTGTGTTTAGGGTCATTGTATTGTTGGAAGGTGAACCTGCCCAGTCTGAGGTCCTGAGCACTCTGGACCAGGTGTTCATTAAGGATATCTCTGTATTTTGCTGTGTTCAGCTTTCAGCAAAAGGAAGCGAATACTCTAATCTGTGCTTTTTGGACCTACAAATATCTAAAACACCATCCACTCCCATTCTAAGGACCAGCTGAGCTTGAATCCATCTCTACAAATCTTAAAAGTGTTCTGCAGCAGAAAGAAAGTCAAACACATCTGGGACGGCGTGATGAGTAAATGATCAGAGCATTTGTATTTTGAGTGAACTGTCCCTTTAATTACTGATATCAAACATGTGCATCTTCACAACGATCCGTCATTCAGTCCTGTTCAAAATATAATCCATTTATTAGGATTGGTAACATACTGGACCCATAATGGCGTCAGGCAGGTGTGGAGTGCTAATCACACTATGCATCTTCAAACTATTTTATACGTTTTTATGGCATTTTAATGAAGTTGAAAATCGTTTTTTTACTTTAAATAATGACATTCAGCAACCTACCTCAGGATTTAAACATCTTGGTTTTGGAAAAAACGTTATCTATACGTTGATCTATCGCCCATGGATCACATGTTCTAAAAAATCAAGACGCAGCCAAAGACGCGGCTATAAAAGACACTTGAGTGATTTGTTAATCATTTTAATGTGTTTGCTGGTGTCGGGAGACATACATCAATGTCCAGGGCCGGGGTCATGTGAAGGTGGTGAAGGAGTTAATGCGATTTTTGTCGAGGAGAATCGTCGGAACATGGTTATGGAGCAATGTCGGCGTTCGGAAGTTGTGACTGCATGGAACCTGATGGCGGATCAGTGGAGTGATTTGCATCCTTGTCAAGAAACACGAGATGTGTATCAAACGGACTATGGTGTGTCTGAGATTTTTTCGATCACGGAGAAAGAAGGAATGAAACAGAGAAGCCAATTGACTAAATCTACTGTGAAGGATGTGGAAGAAATGTTACTCAAGGATGCGACGACATCCACGATAAGTGACTATAGAACTTTTAGATCAATGAAAGGTTTGCATATGGCTCACCTCAACGTCAGAAGTCTTCTTCCAAAGATAAGTGAACTACGTTATTTATGTCAAGAATCTAAAGTGGCGTTGTTCAGTTGCAGTGAAACATGGCTTGATGATTCTATATTGGATGCAGAGATTCAAATTGACAATTATTGTTTGTTCAGACGAGATCGAAATCGGAAAGGAGGTGGTGTGTGTGCATATATAAGGTCAGATTTGGTGTGTAATGAGAGAAGAGATTTTATAAACTCTACAGTGGAGGCGATTTGGCTTGAAGATTTGTTGCCAAAGAGTAAACCGATTTTGGTTGGTATTTGCTATCGTCCTCCGGATCAAAGTGACTTTTATGAGAGTCTGGAGGAGGTTTTAAATATGTCAAATTATGTTTTAGGTCAAGAATTGCTTATTTTGGGCGATTTAAATACAGATATGTTGAAGAAAGATTCATCAGTGTTTAAGCAGTTCAGTTCATTTTGTAAATCATATGCATTGAAACAAATTATCAGTGACCCAACCAGAATTACTTCTAAAAGCAGTACAATTATTGATGTTATATTGGTTTCAGACATTTCTAGGATATATAAAAGTGGTGTTTTGGAGCTTGGTTTAAGTGATCATAATATGGTATATGTATTTAGGAAATTAAAGAGAGAGGCTATAAGTCATCATAATACATTAAAAATTAGATTGCTTAAAAGTTATAGTCCACAAATTTTTGTTGAAGAACTTAGCAAGGCTAATTGGAAAGAAGTGATGCAGTTTGAAGATGTGGATATAGTTTGGGACGGGTTTAAAAAGAGATTTGTGCAAGTTCTGAATAAAGTTGCACCTTGCAAAGAAATAAGAATCAAACAAAGAACAGAACCCTGGATGACAGATAGTATTTTAAAAGATATCAAGGAACGCAATAATAGTTTAAAATCTTTCAAAAAAGATGGAAATAATGATAATTATAACACATTTAAACGTAAATGAGATAAGATGCAAGATTAAAGAAGCTAAAAAAATGTTTTTGACGAATGAAATTAGTGAAGCTAAACAAGACTCTAAAAAACTATGGAGAATCTTGAGTGGTTTAGGCTATCGGCAAAAGGTTAAAAGTAAAGATTCAAGAATCAGTCTCAAAATTAATGATCAATTGATGACAGATCAGAAAAAGGTAGCAAATTGTTTTAATGAGTTTTTTACTACAGTGGGCGAAAATTTAGTAAAAGAGCTTCCAGCACAATCAGACATATATGATGATAATTTGGTTAAAGAATATTATGATAATTGTGGTGTTGCCTTAGGAGGTTTTTCATTTAATAAAGTAAAAGAGATGACAGTTTATAAGAAACTAAGTGAATTGAAGAGCAATAAAGCCACAGGGTTGGATAATATTCCGGCTAAGTTTATTAAAGACGCTGCTAATTTTATAACTCCTTTGGTTACTCATATTTTAAATCTCTCTATTTGCCAGAATAAGGTACCGGCTGAATTTAAACAGGCTAAAATTTTTCCCCTTTTTAAAAAAGGGAGTAGGCTAGAGTGTAATAATTATAGGCCTGTGTCAATCCTGTCTTCGTTATCTAAAATTTTAGAAAAAATATTATTTGACCAAATTGAAGAATATATTTCCAAATTTAATATTTTATATGAATTTCAGTCTGGTTTTAGAAGGATGCATTCCACAGAGACAACTATTCTATATTTGACGGATTATATAAAGAAAGGAATAGATAAAGGTAAATTAAGTGGGATGGTATTGCTCAATTTACGAAAAGCCTTCGACACAGTTGACCATAGTATTCTGTTGTTAAAATTACATGCTATGGGTTTCGACTCCAATTCATGTAAATGGATCAAATCCTATCTTACGAATAGGTGTCAAATGGTCGATATAAATGGAGTGTGCTCAGACTCTTTGCCGATCTCTTGTGGAGTACCACAAGGTAGTGTATTAGGGCCCTTACTTTTTTTTAATTTATATAAATGATTTAAAGATGGCCTGTTCTAGCCACTTATCTTTATATGCGGATGATGCCATAATAATAGTTACTGATGAAAATAAAGAAACAATAGAAAACAAGTTAAGAAGAGAAATTGTAGAAGTGTCCAATTGGTGTTTTCAAAATAAGCTATTTTTGCACTTAGGGAAAACTGAGGTTATTTTATTCAGTTCTGCTGCAAAATTGAAGAAATGTCCAAATTCAGAAATAAGGGTGGGAGATGAGTATTTTAGTGAAATTTTTGGGATATATTCTTGATAACAAAATGACTGGGGATAGCATGGCAGCTGTAGCTTTATCGAAAATAAATAAGCGAATAAAATTTTTAGCAAGACAGGCTGCTTATTTAGATAAACAAACAATGATAATGTTAGCTGGTGCATTAGTGCAACCACATTTCGACTATGCAGTAACCTTTTGGTATAGTGGCTCTAAAAAACATGTTAAAAATAAATTACAGACTGCTCAGAACAGGTTGTGTAGAATCCGTCTGGGGTTACATCCTCGTATGCAACTAAATAATAACCATTTCAGGGAACTGGGTATTTTAAAAGTGGATAAAAGAGTAATTTTTATTAAAATTATGATGGTGTACAAAATAATTCAGAGAACTGTTCCTAAATACTTGTATGACTACTATGTTTTTGTGAGAGAAGTTCATTGTATTTCTACAAGGGCAAGGATGAATAATATATATTTGTACCGGTTTAAAAGTGTAGCTGGGAAGAATTCATTTTTGTACTCGAGACTCGAGTGCAGTTGCTTGGAATGAATTGCCAGATCATTTAAAACAATTACAAGAGGTAAGGCCCTTTAGAAGAAAAGTTAAAAAATGGCTTTCCAATTAGGATCACATAAGAATGTGTAAGGTGTGAGTTGCTTGTTTTTGATTTTATTCCCACTGGAACTGTTCGTTCATTTTATGCATGTAGAGGACCACAATGGAAATAAGCCTGAGGCTTTTTTGTGTATTTTATCCTCAACAAATTGTATTTAAATGTATATGAATTGCCTCGGGCATGATTGTATATGTTTATGATCATTGTTGAATAAATCAATCAATCAATCAATCAATTCTGTGAAATTAATCATGATTTTTCATGATCAAATGTCATTTTTGGGATGAAGAATGGCTGTTTCTACGAGCAATTATGTCGTTTCTTTACATCAAAATTGAATGTTTTTCTAGTGCAAATCTAAATGATCAAAAACGAGCATTTTCACTAATAATCCAATAGAAGGTAAATACTGATCCCAGTTCAGATATGTGGTCAAATGAAATCCAAACACAAACTGTCTCTGTAGATTTTATGTCTGTAAATGCATTAAATAAAGGGACTGAAGAGAAGCACGATTCGTGTCTTAACTACTGCATCTGCCATCATACATGTGTGTTCAGTCCTGCAAGACCACGTGTGACCAGCAGAGGACAGAAGAACTCCACCAGATGATGATGACTTTATTTAACTATCATATGTCTTATGTGCATTCTCTATATTATAAATATAACATGAAAGTAGCTGTTATAGATCAAGGCCACGCCTTCTCATGAATAATTATGAGGTGCATATCGTGCATCTCATCTAGTGACCCATTCACTATCATTTAAAGCCAGATTAAATTAATTAATTTTCTAAACAGCAATTCACATAAAAATACATAATAATACACGTCATGTATGTTTGCATCATGTTAACACGTTTGCATCATCTAGCGAAGTGTTAAAACATGCAAAAAACGTGCTAACACATGTTAGCATCGCCTAGTGAAGTGCTAAAACAGGCTAAAAACCTGCTAGCATCATATTAACACATGATAGCATCGCCTAGCGAAGTGTTAAAACATGTTAACACCTTAGCATCATCTAGCAAAGTGCTAAAACATGCAAAAAACATGCTAACACATGTTAGCATCACCAAGCGAAGTGTTAAAACATGCTAAAAACGTACTAGCACCATGCTAACACATGCTAGCATCGCCGTGCTTAAACATGCTAAAAATGTGCTAGCATCATGCTAACACATGTTAGCATCGCCTAACCAAGTGCTAACACATGCTAGCATCATGCTAACACAAACATAACACCTACATGCCACCATCATGAAAAACACATGCTAGCAACATTCTATGACCGTTATTTTAGTGCTTAGCAACAAGTTAGAAAATGCTATTTGACGAGTTTTGCCATGGCAAGCACCACTCACATTTTCTTCAGGAAATGTACCTATCTGAGTTGTGACTATTATAGTCAAATAAAGTTTAATGGAATATTTGGCATCTTATGCAAATGAGACCGCAATATGCTTTTTAGAGTACAAATTAATACTAATAATCCTGTTTCTCAAGCTAACAAATATTAATATTAACAAATGTTTCTATACGTTTCCACCTCGGGTGCGCATTTATTTTAAAGTGTGTTAGCAGCTGAATCTCACAGAATGTCATTTTTGCACCAATTTACGGGGAAATACATTAAATTAATCGTCCATAATAAATGTTCAGAGGCAAATTAGATCAAGATAAATCAGTCTATATGTTTTACATTGTAAACAGCTTTATATTACGCTGTAGATGATATTAAACTGTAAATATACACATTCAGATGTGTAATTATGGGGAAATGACTTTACCTTGTTGTCTGGAACATGATGAACATTGGAACTAAATGCAAAGAAAAGAGTTTACAAGTGCTGAACATGAAACCAGCTTCACTTTAAATCTACACAAAGAGAAAACAAGAATCCAAAATTGCCAATCAAGCGTATGCAATGATTTAATAAAACACAAGCAGGTGTTTCACAGACATATTTTAGCATTCACTCTGTATCAGTGATTGCCTTCATGTCGAATATGTTGCTTTGTTCTTTTTCCCAGTAAAAAACATCTTAACATCCTTAAAACCAAAACTAAGACATTAAATATGAAGTCTATATGTTCAGAACACAAAATGCTGACTGTCACTCCAGGAGTCGTGACGTTGAATCCAGGGCGTGCTGAGTGACTCCAATCAGGTCTCCTTAGCAACCAAATTGTCTCGGTTGCTAGGGAGGGTAGAATCACATGGGGTAACCTCCTCGTGGTCGCTATAATGTGGAGATCAGATCAGATGCTGGTGTTACTGGGGAGATCAGATCAGATGCTGGTGTTACTGGGGGAGATCAGATCAGATGCTGGTGTTACTGGGGGAGATCAGATCAGATGCTGGTGTTACTGGGGGAGATCAGATCAGATGCTGGTGTTACTGGGGGAGATCAGATCAGATGCTGGTGTTACTGGGGGAGATCAGATCAGATGCTGGCGTTACTGAGGGAGATCAGATGAGATGCTGGCGTTACTGGGGGAGATCAGATCAGATGCTGGCGTTACTGGGGGAGATCAGATCAGATGCTGGTGTTACTGAGGGAGATCAGATGAGATGCTGGCGTTACTGGGGGAGATCAGATCAGATGCTGGCGTTACTGGGGAGATCAGATCAGATGCTGGTGTTACTGGGGAGATCAGATCAGATGCTGGTGTTACTGGGGAGATCAGATCAGATGCTGGTGTTACTGGGGAGATCAGATCAGATGCTGGTGTTACTGGGGAGATCAGATCAGATGCTGGTGTTACTGGAGGAGATCAGATCAGATGCTGGTGTTACTGGGGAGATCAGATCAGATGCTGGTGTTACTGGAGGAGATCAGATCAGATGCTGGTGTTACTGGGGAGATCAGATCAGATGCTGGTGTTACTGGAGGAGATCAGATCAGATGCTGGTGTTACTGGGGAGATCAGATCAGATGCTGGTGTTACTGGAGGAGATCAGATCAGATGCTGGTGTTACTGGGGAGATCAGATCAGATGCTGGTGTTACTGGAGGAGATCAGATCAGATGCTGGTGTTACTGGGGAGATCAGATCAGATGCTGGCGTTACTGGAGGAGATCAGATCAGATGCTGGCGTTACTGGGGGAGATCAGATCAGATGCTGGCGTTACTGGAGGAGATCAGATCAGATGCTGGCGTTACTGGGGGAGATCAGATCAGATGCTGGCGTTACTGGAGGAGGTCAGATCAGATGCTGGCGTTACTGGAGGAGGTCAGATCAGATGCTGGTGTTACTGGGGGAGATCAGATCAGATGCTGGTGTTACTGGAGGAGGTCAGATCAGATGCTGGTGTTACTGGAGGAGGTCAGATCAGATGCTGGTGTTACTGGGGGAGATCAGATCAGATGCTGGTGTTACTGGGGGAGATCAGATCAGATGCTGGTGTTACTGGAGGAGGTCAGATCAGATGCTGGTGTTGCTGGAGGAGATCAGATCAGATGCTGGTGTTACTGGGGGAGATCAGATCAGATGCTGGCGTTACTGGAGGAGATCAGATCAGATGCTGGCGTTACTGGGGGAGATCAGATCAGATGCTGGCGTTACTGGGGGAGATCAGATCAGATGCTGGTGTTACTGGGGGAGATCAGATCAGATGCTGGCGTTACTGGAGGAGATCAGATCAGATGCTGGCGTTACTGGGGGAGATCAGATCAGATGCTGGCGTTACTGGAGGAGATCAGATCAGATGCTGGCGTTACTGGGGGAGATCAGATCAGATGCTGGTGTTACTGGGGGAGATCAGATCAGATGCTGGTGTTACTGGGGGAGGTCAGATCAGATGCCGGTGTTACTGGGGGAGGTCAGATCAGATGCTGGTGTTACTGGAGGAGATCAGATGCTGGTGTTACTGGAGGAGATCAGATGCTGGTGTTACTGGGGGAGATCAGATCAGATGCTGGTGTTACTGGGGGAGATCAGATCAGATGCTGGCGTTACTGGGGGAGATCAGATCAGATGCTGGCGTTACTGGGGGAGATCAGATCAGATGCTGGTGTTACTGGAGGAGATCAGATCAGATGCTGGCGTTACTGGGGAGATCAGATCAGATGCTGGTGTTACTGGGGAGATCAGATCAGATGCTGGTGTTACTGGGGGAGGTCAGATCAGATGCTGGTGTTACTGGAGGAGATCAGATCAGATGCTGGTGTTACTGGAGGAGATCAGATCAGATGCTGGTGTTACTGGAGGAGATCAGATCAGATGCTGGTGTTACTGGGGAGATCAGATCAGATGCTGGCGTTACTGGGGAGATCAGATCAGATGCTGGTGTTACTGGAGGAGATCAGATCAGATGCTGGTGTTACTGGAGGAGATCAGATCAGATGCTGGTGTTACTGGAGGAGATCAGATCAGATGCTGGTGTTACTGGAGGAGATCAGATCAGATGCTGGTGTTACTGGGGGAGATCAGATCAGATGCTGGCGTTACTGGGGGAGATCAGATCATTATCTGGCACCTTATTTTAATTCTATTTTATTATTATTATTTGTCTTGTCATTATCTGTTTTGTGTATTAATACTTTGGCAATATTGTATGTAAACACAATCATGCCAATAAAGTACTTTTAAATTGAAAATTGAAATTGAGTGAGTGAGAGAGAAAGAGAGGGAGTAAGAGAGAGAGTAAGTGAGTGAGTAAGAGTGAGAGAAAGAGAGAGTGAGAGAGAGTTGGCATGATTTGTTTGCTGATCAGAGCCAATAGAAAGCTTGCGGTGTGATAAGATCCACATGCGAGTAACGGAGAGCAGCCAGAGTTCAAACAGAGAGAGAAAGAGAGAGAGATTTATAGAGTCAGATGGAGAAATCCGCATCAAAGTGCTCGTAGATCACCCTGAGAGTCAGTCATACAGAAAACACTCACGTCTGGGTACCACAGATCCACAATCCATCCAGAGGAACCAGAGGAACCTGCTCGTCTTCATGTCCACATCTCCAACCCCTCTGAATTCATCTGGAATACTGACGACAGGTGAGTGTCTTCTGTTCCCATTTCACCGGAGCGTTACAGGACACGCATGCATGGACTGAAGGTCAGCTACAGTGCCCGAAATGACGTGCAATATTTGCACCCTGGATTAGATTGTCAGGGGGTCTCTCAGATGTGATCGGTTAGTTTAACGCTGCTCGTTTTTAACAGGGTTGAATTGTGCTTCAGTATGTGCCTCAATCATCTAAAGAACTGGAAGCCATTAAAATGTAAAACCATCAAAATAACACCATTAGATCATTAACACTAACTACTTAATTTAAAATTGTGTATTTAATGTAATAAAATGTGTCTATGAACTAGGTAATATGCATTTATAAAGGTACAGTGTGCCGTTACTGCTCCCATATATATTTTAATTCTTAATGTATTTTACATCGATATGTAACGAGTGGTAAAACAGTACTGTCTCTTTAAGAACAGCGTCAGCGATCGTCTCACAAAAGTGTTTTAGTTGATATTAACGAGAGTCCAACGGCTCATTAATTGGAATGAAATGTTTCTATTGTTGTTGTGTTTGATCAACATTGACTGGAAAGATCAGAACGGATATTAAAGAGACATTATTCAGTTTTTGGACACGGAACGAGTCAAATCAAATCAGATCTGGGGATTTTAAGAATCAATATTGGGATTGTTTTACCGAACCATCATGGTCACACCGCAGGACGATTTTCACTAATCACTAAAAGAAAAGAAGATGGATAGAAAAAAGTTAGAAAGTTGGAAGAAATATAGAAAAGAAGATGGATAGAAGATAAGATAAATCACTATGAACTGCACATTAGTGGTTCAGCGAGGTCTGATGTGGAGTCGGCGAGGTCTGATGTGGTGTCAGTGAGGTCTGATGTGGTGTCGGCGAGGTCTGATGTGGTGTCAGTGAGGTCTGATGTGGAGTCAGGGAGGTCTGATGGGGAGTCAGCGAGGTCTGATGGGGAGTCGGCGAGGTCTGATGTGGTGTCGGCGAGGTCTGATGTGGTGTCGGCGAGGTCTGATGTGGTGTCGGCGAGGTCTGATGGGGAGTCAGCGAGGTCTGATGTGCTGTCGGCGAGGTCTGATGTGGTGTCGGCGAGGTCTGATGTGGTGTCGGCGAGGTCTGATGTGGTGTCGGCGAGGTCTGATGTGGTGTCGGCGAGGTCTGATGTGCTGTCGGCGAGGTCTGATGTGCTGTCGGCGAGGTCTGATGTGGTGTCGGCGAGGTCTGATGTGCTGTCGGCGAGGTCTGATGTGGTGTCAGCGAGGTCTGATGTGGTGTCGGCGAGGTCTGATGGGGAGTCAGGGAGGTCTGATGTGGTGTCGGCGAGGTCTGATGTGCTGTCGGCGAGGTCTGATGTGGTGTCGGCGAGGTCTGATGTGCTGTCGGCGAGGTCTGATGTGCTGTCGGCGAGGTCTGATGTGCTGTCGGCGAGGTCTGATGTGGTGTCGGCGAGGTCTGATGGGGAGTCAGGGAGGTCTGATGTGGTGTCAGCGAGGTCTGATGTGCTGTCGGCGAGGTCTGATGTGGTGTCAGCGAGGTCTGATGTGGTGTCGGCGAGGTCTGATGTGGTGTCGGCGAGGTCTGATGGGGAGTCAGGGAGGTCTGATGTGGCGTCGGCGAGGTCTGATGTGGCGTCGGCGAGGTCTGATGTGGAGTCGGCGAGGTCTGATGTGGCGTCGGCGAGGTCTGATGTGGCGTCGTCGAGGTCTGATGTGGTGTCGCGAGGTCTGATGTGGTGTCGTGAGGTCTGATGGGAGTCAGTGAGGTCTGATGTGGTGTCGTGTGATGTCTGATGTGTGTCGTGCAGGTCTGATGTGGCGTGTGTGTCTGATGTGTGTGTCGTAGTCTGATGTGTGTGTCGTATGTCTGATGTGTGTCGTGTGGTCTGATGTGTGTGTCGTGTGTCTGATGTGTGTGTCTGTGTATGTCTGATGTGTGTGTCGTGTGTGTCTGATGTGGTGTCGTGCGAGTGTCTGATGTGTTGTCGTATGTGTGTCTGATGTGTGTGTCTGTGTATGTTCTGATGTGTGTGTGTGAGGTCTGATGTGTGTCTGTCGTATGTGTGTCTGATGTGTTGCGTCTGTGTATGTCTGATGTGTGTGTCGTGTGTGTTATGATGTGTCTGTTATATGTGTGTCTGATGTGTGTGTCAGTGTATGTCTGATGTGTGTGTCGTGTGTGTCTGATGTGTGTGTCGTGTGTGTGTCTGATGTGGTGTCAGTGAGGTCTGATGTGGTGATATATGTGTGTGTGTCTGTGTTATATGTGTGTGTGTGTGTGTCTGTTTGTGTATGTTATACGTGTGTGTGTGTTGTGTTTGTTATACGTGTGTGTGTGTTTGTTATATGTGTGTTTATGTGTGTGTGTGTGTATATGTGTGTGTGTCTGTGTTATATGTGTGTTTATGTGTTGTGTTTGTGTATGTTATACGTGTGTGTGTGTGTATGTGTGTGTTTGTTATATGTGTGTTTATGTGTGTGTGTGTGTTATGTGTGTGTTTGTTGTATGTTATACTGTGTGTGTGTGTTATGTGTGTGTTTGTTATATGTGTGTGTGTGTTGTGGTTGCACACACTGACTGTGTACATTAAAATACTTCACTGCTCTGTTTTGAAAGTAGAAGCTGTGATTGACTGTTTAATAACACACTATTCGTTTTCATGGACGACTTAAAGACAAAATACTGCGTGTATCTGTAAGACTGACACGTCTTTTAAACGCATGTTATTAACTGAATGGAAACATGCAAGTCTGTTTCACCAGCAGTGAACAATATAATAAACACATTATAAATATATAAGTCATATTTTGGTTGCACACTAAAGCGATACGCAATGATAGACGTGTATTACTGTGCGTGTATCACCGTTATACAGAACGACCGGTTTTATAAAGCTCATGTTTTCCCTCGAGGATGTTGCAGGTTTGAGGCCCCAGAACAAAAAGTCCAAATCTTCATGATCCCAGATCAAAACGAGCAAATCCACTGGATGAGAACAGCAGATGTTCCTTTATCCGAAACTGAGACCAGGATCTCTCTGAACGCCCGGGTTACAAGAGGTCAAAAGCCATTTAAAGGAAAAGGTCATGACCTTTAGAAGGGTCGGGGAAGATGGGAGGAGTCACAGGAAGTGATGAACCAGCAATTAAAGACTTCTGTATTGGGCACTGTGGGGAGACAAAAGTCCAGTCGCCCACTCCTCCGGTGACGTACACATGGAGTGAAGGAGTGTATGATGGGATGAGAGCTTGTCCTCCTCTAAACGAAGCATCTCAAGGTCGTGAGAGAGATTGATAACGCCGCTCCTGACTGAAAACCAACGTTGACACTCTGATTCTTTCATGGAAAAGAGCCGCTTTGTAAATATTTCCTTTATAGAAACGAATCACTCACATTTGTTTTGCCCTCTGGGGACGCGGGCACATCTGCGCTAAAGATGTCTGATGATTGACAGGTCGCTTCCTCTCGTGCCAGAGCCGTAATCATTCGTAGCTGCAGTCGCAGTCGTTCTGTCTGCGGACAAACTGACGAATTAAAGCTAATCTGTGACTTCCTGTCTTCAGAGGAAACAATGTGAAACTTACACAGGGGCAATTTGACCCCAGAAACGTAATGCTAAATCATGATGTGAGAGACTGCTGAGAGATGTATAGAAAGCTCACGTATTTACTGACTATAGAACATTTTAAGCAACATGATCTTAAAGGGACAGTACACACAAATATGAATATTCTCTCATCATTTACTCATGACCTCATCCCAGATGTGTGTCTTTCTTTCTTCTGCTGAACAAACACAAATGAAGGTTTTTAGAAGAATATTTCAGCTCTGTTGGTCCATACAATGCAAGTGAATGGTGATCAGAACTTTGAAGCTCCATAAAGCACATAAAGGCAGCATACAAGTAATCCATAAGACTCCAGTGGTTTTATCCATGTCTTCAGAAGTGATATGATATGTGTGGGTGAGAGACAGATCAATATTTAAGTCATTTTCTACTATAAATCTACACTTTCACTTTCACATATGACTCCAGTGGTTTAATCCATGTCTTCAGAAGTGATATGATAGGTGTGGGTGAGAAACAGATCAATATTTAAGTCATCATCTACTATAAATCTACACTTTCACTTTCACATTATTCTTCTTTTGCTTTAAGTGATTTGCAAAGTGAAAGTGTAGATTTATATTAGAAAATGACTTAAATATTGATCTGTTTCTCACCCACACCTATCATATCACTTCTGAAGACATGATTAAACCACTGAGCTAGTAGTGAGATTTATAGTACAAAATGACTTAAATATTGATCTGTTCTCACCACACCTATCACTTCTGAGCATGGATTAAACCACTGCAGTCTTATGTGAAAGTGAAAGTGTAGATTTATAGTAGAAAATGACTTAAATATTGATCTGTTTCTCACCCACACCTATCATATCACTTCTGAAGACATGGATTAAACCACTGGAGTCTTATGTGAAAGTGAAAGTGTAGATTTATAGTAGAAAATGACTTGAATATTGATCTGTTTCTCACCCACACCTATCATATCACTTCTGAAGACATGGATTAAACCACTGGAGTCTTATGTGAAAGTGAAAGTGTAGATTTATAGTAGAAAATGACTTGAATATTGATCTGTTTCTCACCCACACCTATCATATCACTTCTGAAGACATGGATTAAACCACTGGAGTCTTATGGAGTACTTTAAGCTGCCTTTATGTGCTTTTTGGAGCTTCAAAGTTCTGGAATGGCATGAGGGTAAGTAAATGAGTGAATTTCACTTTTGGATGAACTAGGAGCATGTTACGCCCCGAACAAAAGTGCATGCACACAATGGGCCTCATTCATGAAACTTTCGTGAATATACGAGTACTGTTAAAAAATTGACTGAAATCTTTTCACCAGATTCATAAACGCTTCATACTCTCCAGATCTGTTAGTAAAATGTTAATGAATTGCAAACATTCGTAAATAGGGGGCGTTTGCACTTTCATTCACAATTATCATAAGCCACGCCCATGAAACACCATATAAGGAAGTCACCAGACTCGCTAGTAAATGCAGTTTACATCTACATGTAATAAAAATAATGTAACCTTTTTTGAATGAAGTGCGTTCACATCGTAAATCTGTGATTCAGCAAACACAATAGCGTGTCGAAAGTGAGGACTTGCTGTCATCGCATGTTTTTCAGTCATATGATGCTCTTTTGTGAACATAAACCGTTCAATAAGTCAATAAAAATGGTTTGTTATTAATCTTCTCTGGTTCAGTTGGCAGCGCTAGCATCATCTGTGAAACTTCTCGTGTAAATCATGACGTAACGGTGATGTACGTACAACTGGACGAATCTTCTGAGAAATTAACCGAATGCCTGAAGAACTTTGAGCGAAACGCTGTAAGATATCACAGATTTGTAAGCGGTTCACAATGTTTTTTATAGGTTTAACAGCATTAGCATTGAGCATACGTTATCAACTGAACGTGATTTACTGATGCAAACCTAAATTATAGAGCTCAAATAGAAAATCTGTCCCACCAGACACTAAATGCAAACAGTAAAGTATTAGCTATGGGTTAAAAAGTAATTTGTTTCACTAATTTAATTAGTAATTTTTTTCATTACCGGTACTCGTTTAAGTTCTCTTCAATTGAAATGTCGTAACCGTTTGTCTGAAAGAACGCAAACGTTCGGATGTCGTACACACGATTTACACGAGGTCGGGAGCAACTAACGCTTTGAAAATACGAAAACTTTTGACTTGACGTCAGAACGGCTTTATGAACGATTGACGCAAATTCGTTCTGCTCGTGTTTCGTGAATGAGGCGCAATGCTTCTAGCGACGCCAACTCGATTGTTGCTTTTCAAAATGTGTCTGGTCGCAATATAACGCGAATCATGTCGTTTTCTCAACGGTGTCGCAAGTTTCACCGTCCTTCTTCGTCAATTTGTAAATTCGTGGAAATGCATGAACAACTTTAGTAACCAACATAAACATTAATAATTGCTGTAAAGATATATTGTTCGTTGTTAGTTCATGATAACTAATGAGTAATAAAGTGTCTCGAGACAGGAGCGCGGTATCACTCACATTACTCAATACGGTTTCTCTCGATATCGCGACGGACCACAAAACTTCAGCGATCCGTTTGAATCAGATTCAGTTTTTATCTTAAAAGCGCTACGAAGGAAGTCAAACATCTCCAATTGCTAGTCAGCATGACGTTATAATCACCACTGAAGAGGAAAAGTGCTAAAACAATGTCAAAATAAAGTTAAATATAAAAAACTAAATATCGTCACTTGTGCTAAAATACCGTTTGAGTGATGTTAGATATTATAAATAAAACAGCCATGTTTGTCTTCAGATATTAATAACTGAAATAATTAAACCAATAGTTGTATATTTTCGTTCGTAGAATATATAATAATAATAATATCGATCAATAACATATCTGACTGAAAGTCGGCATAATGTAAAAATAAGCATTATGATAAAGCCGATTTAAAAATAGGTTAATAAGTTAAAATAAATATATATATTTTTTACTGTTTATGTTTGTCAAGTTCAAAGTAAATTGAATTATTATTTTTTTCATTTATAAACCATTACATTTACTGACTGAATTATCCAAAAATACAGTACATTATGGTAATTTAATTACCATTTTTTTGTCTGCATCTAATAAATAATTAAAAACAAACACAATCCACACAAAACAATTACTTGAATAATCTTCGTCTATGATGAACATGTTTTCAATTACGGAGTTCAAAGTCATTTTGATCTTTATTCTGGGGTTTAAAGTAAAAAATGTCAGGACGTGCTGAGTGACTCCAGTCCCTAGCAACCGGGCCAATTTGGTTACCCCATGTGACTCTACCCTCCCTAGCAACCGGGCCAATTTGGTTACCCCATGTGACTCTACCCTCCCTAGCAACCGGGCCAATTTGGTTACCCCATGTGACTCTACCCTCCCTAGCAACCGGGCCAATTTGGTTACCCCATGTGACTCTACCCTCCCTAGCAACCAGGCCAATTTGGTTGCTAAGGAGACCTGGCTGGAGTCACTCAGCACGCCCTGGATTCAAACTCATGACTCCAGGTGACAACCTGGACACAACCTTGTTTTCAATAATCCATACATCGCTATCGTGATACAAGGCTTTCAAACAGGCTTCCTGAACGCTCCTCACATCTGCTATTGGTCAGACGATCAGACAGTCCCACCCCAAACCTCACACCATTGGTTAAGCCAACATTGGGCTGGATGGGCCGTTCAACAAACAGATGTTTTAAACACATACTGAGGTCAAACTGCTAATGGATTACTGATAGTGACTCGGAACATTCGTTAGCAGAATGTGTTTTGCATAATGCTTATGATGTTTGTTCCATCTGTAAACTTCACAATCTCTCTCTCTCTCTCTCTCTCTCTATCTATCTATCTCTCTTGCAGGATGAGCTGGAAGGTGGCGTTGTGGCTGCTGTTCGCGGGTGTGCTGTGTGGCGTATGCGACAGCCGTAAGAATCGTCCACAGAGCTCCGTCCCCTCGCCGAACAAAACCAACGCAAACACCTCGGACCACCGCACTGGCAAACAGGAAGTGCTGGCCTCCAGCCAGGAAGCTCTGGTGGTGACAGAGAGGAAGTACCTGAAGAGCGACTGGTGTAAAACTCAACCACTGCGACAGACGGTCAGTCAGGAGGGCTGCAAGAGTCGTACGGTCATCAACCGCTTCTGCTACGGCCAGTGCAACTCGTTCTACATCCCGAGACACGTCAAGAAAGAGCAGGAGTCGTTCCAGTCGTGTGCGTTCTGCAGGCCGCACCGCTTCACCACGCTCACGGTGGAGCTCGACTGTCCGGACCTGCAACCGCCCGTCCGTTACCGCAAGATCCAGCGAGTAAAACAGTGCCGCTGCATGTCCGTGAGCGTCGCAGAGTCTGGACAACAATGAGCCTACAGCGAGACAAACGCTCATCTTGTCGCATTTCTGCCCGCACTGGTTGCTGTTCCGAACCGAGAGGCGCATGGACGCCTTCAAGACAGCAACTGTACAGGGACTGACCAGCGTCCTCTATTACACGTTGGCTGCCTTGAGAGGTGGCGTACATTGACTTACAGCGCTAGGAAATGCACAGGCCGCTTTCGCTCGTCACACGCGAGTGGCTAAAGAAAAGCCGCTGAGACTGTTCGCAAGTGTGCGTTATCGTGTGGCAACTGGACGGCGTGCAGACGGTCAGGATGCCGATTTCTCGCTGAACTTTGAGCGTCCGCAGAACCGAAACGACAGATGATGCATCGGCTTGTGTGATGTATAACATGTATAACTCGAGTATAGAGATTCTATAGAACTATGGTACAGTAAATGTATATATCTACAGAAAGAAGTCTATATTAAAACTATTTCTAGTAGAGTCGTGTTTTCTTGTTTTGGCATTGATAGTGGTGACCAGAATGGCTGACATACAGTAACGCTGCATATACATAATACCGTTTATACCACGGGTCTGTCGCATGCTTGATTCTGATTGGTTGACGGATGTCCTGAGGTGTGCAATCATGTTCCAGTAGGCGCACAACTATGGAGTAGTTCCAGTTCTTGACCACATAACAGTCCCAATATCACTTCGCCAAATTACTTTAGTCATTTCAAAAGAGCCGTACAGGCTACTACAGCTAATTAGCCATATAAAACGAACACATCGGTTAAGCTAATCGGATAAGAATGACAATAATATTGTTGTAGCCCAAACACACACACACACACACACTACCTTGTCAATCAAGTGAGGGCAAAAGCAGCGCAAGCATCCATTACTAGTACTAAAGTGACATTTTCAGGGACGAAAACCAGGACCATTTCTAAATGTAAAACTCTTAAAGGGACAGTACACCCAGAAATGATCATTCAGTCATTGTTTACTCACCCCCATGTTGTTGTAACTCTACATGACTTTCTTGGGAGAAATTGTGCATAAATGTTGTGCTCAGTGATGTCATACAATGGCAGTTTATGGTGACACCTCTTCAAGCTTCAAAAGAACACAAAAGTATCATTCAGAAGTCTAATTAATTATTCATGAGACTCATGATTGTTATGAAAGTATATGATAATGATCTGAAATCTGATGTATTATTGAGTGTAAATGTTACTGACCGTTGATCTCCTGTGTGTGTTCATGATAGGACACGAGAGCAACAGTTCACAGTTCAACATTGTAGCGTTCAACAGTCAAATCGTTTTGTTTATCTGAAAACGGCGATAGTGACACAAAACAGAGAACAGAACTTACTAAACATGTCTGAAGAGTTTGTAGTTGAAGAATTGATGCATTTCTATGCCCAGCCTTTTTATTTTACTCTGTTATCAAACAGAAACACAGAGGAGCTACAGGCACAACGTGTCCTAACCTGACGGCAAACGACACGAGATAAAAGGTGTATTTTATATGTTAATCAGAGTTTTTGTCCTAACCAGCCATGATGAGCGGCGAAACTCGCTTGTTTTCTATTTTCGGCATTGCGCGTGTAACTCCGTCCACTGTGAACTGGTACCGAGCGACAAAAATAAGGCTGGGCATAGCAATGCATCAATTCTTCAATTACGCATGCGCGACTCAACTCGCAATTTGAATTGACATGTGATGCGAGAGGACTGCTGTGATACCAAGACAAATACACAGAGCACACATATGTGGGGTAAAATATTAAATTTTCTATTATCTTAAAGATATCTACTATTTGTATCGATACTTTTGGGCATTGAATGGATTATAAGCATATGTATAATTGTAAATTGATTAAGGGAAAAGAGCCGTCGGGAACCGGCTTGATGATATAAATAATAGTTTTAATATAAAACTGAACCAAAAGACACAAACACACACACACACACACACACACACACAAACACGACGGACAGCTGCTTGTACACGTTCTAGTCGCACCACCGTCCACAGTCGGCCTTTATCCCTCATCGGAGGCTTGATTAGTCTAATAAGGGACCAGGTGTGTACGATCACGACCCCGCTCCACCCTGTCACATTCCTCCCTTGTTCTCTCAGGCCGGGGAGCCCCGGCAGGATGTAACCCCCCTCCACACTTTCGCTGGGGGAGGGCATGCCTTACGCCCCATCTGCCGGTAGGTCATCCCCGTCTACCTGAATCTGGGAGGGGACAGAGGGAAGGAAACTAAAATTATTAAAATAGGGGTACTTCCTGTAACAGTGTAGAACCCCCAACAACAACAACAACAACAACAAAACCACCGTAAAATTTTAAAGAGAAGGGAAAGGCCAACGCGGAGCGGCAGTGGGAGAGAGAAACGAGACTGATACGCCGTACGTAGCTTGTTCCTCGGCCGCTACTCCACCCTCTAACGGACGACAGCCGCGCCTCCCCGGGCGGATCAGAGGTAGTCCTCCGGCCCCTGGCGGACGGAACGCCCCGCTGCGTTCTCGGGGAACAGAAGGGGTCTCTCACTCCAGGCGGTCGGCCAGGAGCCCCTCCCCACTCGCGGTCGGTGGTCCTCTCTTAATCCCGCGGTGTTTAGCGGTTGGTAGGGGTCTCTCTCCGCCCCTGGCAGCAGCCCTGACCACTCCAGGTGGTCTGCTAGGAGCCCCTTCTCTCCTCGCGGTCGGCAGATGGACGCGCCCTCCGCAGGGAGCTCACTAGCTTATGAAACGGAGACTCTGGATTAATGATCAGGTCTGAAAACATTTCTACTTCTGCAAAACCAGCTCACCTGTGCAAGGTGGCAAGTGTGTTCAAGTAAATCTCAAATCAGGTGAAACAATAAAACGAGTCATTTATTAATCCCTTTATTTTACATAAATTACAGAGTTCCCAAAACGATGAACGATACAAACAGTTATTGCACGTGAAGAGCAATAATCCCTCCTGCATCGATCCACACCGCCAACACACACATGCTAAAAACAAACAATGCTACACAAACATGTTAATACCACTCATTTAAAAAACATCATTTTAAATATATTTTGAGTGTTTTGATGCAGCAAAACAAAAGGATCATAAACAGAGACGGAGAGAGAAAGGACGCATACTGGCTGCAGTGTCTCTCTCAGGTCCTGTAGGTCTGAAGTGTCCATCACTGGATGATGTGCTTTATGTGAGACCGGCTCAGAGCATCAGGACTGACTGCTGCACGTAACGCTTGTTTCTGCGAGCGGATGTTTCAGCGTCTCACCCGTTAGAAAAACACCGTTCTCTCTCTGTCTCGGTTTGTCTTTTTTTTCTCACCTATTAAAAATAAAACGGACACATTTGTATGATATTGATATTGCTTAAGTCCTCCAGCACATCCAGTGAACTCCTGCAGTGTCTGTGGGTCCAGAGCAACTGGGAATTCTGGAATGTCACGCTCCTAATTTCACCACCTCACAGGATATGACATCAAATTCAGGGGGCACTTCCTGTGTCCATATGGCAGATGACAACACTGAAACGGCTCTGGTGGTTTACTCGGTGTTTGTGTGTGATTTAAAGATGTCAAACTCCCGAACAGTATTCAAATATCCCAAAAGAGTGGAAACACAGACATCTCAAATCTTCATTCCCAACTTTGCTTTCTGAGAGAGACACAAACACAGATACACCAACATCAATACATGCAAAAACATATTAACCCCTTAAACTCTGGTGGGTTTTTTGGGTGTTGCCCGCAATTTTTCAGGCTCAAATGTAAAAGCTCACTTTTCACACATACGGAGAAACAATTGCCAAAAAAAAAGTGTCTAATTTTTCAGAGAACTCCCCAAATAAAAAAATACTCCAATTATTCATAAATAATATTATGAAAAAAAAAAAAACATGTAATCATGTAATTCTGGTTCTGTTCACCATTTCACTTTGAAAAGTCTCATTTTATTCCACTAGGTGGCAGCAAACACTAGAAAACAAAATGTTACCTTCCATCACAATACACAGATGTGAACTGTAGGGGGCGCTCTCTAACACATTATACCCCTCACAGATGTGAACTGTAGGGGGCGCTCTCTAACACATTTTACCCCTCACAGATGTGAACTGTAGGGGGCGCTCTAACGCATTTTACCCCTCACAGATGTGAACTGTAGGGGGCGCTCTAACACATTTTACCCCTCACAGATGTGAACTGTAGGGGGCGCTCTAACACATTATACCCCTCACAGATGTGAACTGTAGGGGGCGCTCTAACACATTTTACCCCTCACAGATGTGAACTGTAGGGGCGCTCTAACACATTTACCCCTCACAGATGTGAACTGTAGGGGGCGCTCTAACACATTATACCCCTCACAGATGTGAACTGTAGGGGCGCTCTAATACATTTACCCCTCACAGATGTGAACTGTAGGGGCGCTCTAACACATTATACCCCTCACAGATGTGAACTGTAGGGGCGCTCTAACACATTTACCCCTCACAGATGTGAACTGTAGGGGGCTCTAACACATTTACCCCTCACAGATGTGAACTGTAGGGGCGCTCTAACACATTTTACCCCTCACAGATGTGAACTGTAGGGGCGCTCTAACACATTTACCCCTCACAGATGTGAACTGTAGGGGGCGCTCTAACACATTTACCCCTCACAGATGTGAACTGTAGGGGGCGCTCTAACACATTTACCCCTCACAGATGTGAACTGTAGGGGGCGCTCTAACACATTATACCCCTCACAGATGTGAACTGTAGGGGGCGCTCTAACACATTTACCCCTCACAGATGTGAACTGTAGGGGGCGCTCTAACACATTTACCCCTCACAGATGTGAACTGTAGGGGGCGCTGTAACACAGATGTGCTCGTCCATAGACATTCAGTCTAATGTTCAGTTCAAGCAACACCCTCATTATTACATTGAATATCTCGGCCTCTGAGTGGACTACAAGCTCAATCTAGGTGTCATTAGAAAGCGGAGATCCTCCCCTTTCTAGATTAAAAGTACATACTTTAGGTTGGCTTGAGAAAGCCTAGCATGAAAGTTTGAAGTAGTTGTATAAGCGTGAAGTTTGAAGGTTTTTAGTTTGATGTAGTTATAAGTTTTAGTAGCTTTCAAAGTTTAAAGATTATAAGACCATTCAGTCTATCAAATAGATTAGATTAGACAGACAGACAGACAGACAGATAGATCAATCCTTGCTACTCTGAATTCCATGAACAAAACCAGAAGTCTTTATGTTGTTCTGGTGCAGAGATATGTGATTTGTTACTTGGTTGCTAGGGTAACCCCATCTGGTTGCTAGGCAATAACCAGGGTGATATTTATCAAGGGTACTTGCCATCCTGAGTGAATTAAGTCAACCCGTAAGTCTCTACGATTTTCTGATGCAGAGATATTATATGTGTTGCTAGGGTAAGCCCATATGGTTGCTATGCAGTAACCAAGATGATACAATACATGGCTCCTGAGTGAAATAAGTCAACCTGAAAGTCTCTACGAAGTTCTGGTGCAGAGATATGTGATTTGTTACTTGGTTGCTAGGGTAACCGCATCTGGTTGCTAGGCAGTTACCAGGGTGATACTTTTCAAGGCTTCTTGTTTTGTAAACGTTTGTGATATAGCGCCCCTTTGAACCGATGGATCCACAGAGTTTAAGAGGTGAAAATGATTTAACAGCTGCTGCAGATATACTTACGATTCCTGAAGCGTGTTTGGGTTTGACGCTGTATGTGGCTTTCTCCTTCACCTGTCTGAAACACTCCTCTGCTGCCTTCAACCTGATAAAACACACAGTACAGAAATAATGGAACCCAGCGAAAATATATATACATATATAATATATAGTGTCTGGTGCAAAAGAAACATCTGACTATTTTCATTTTAGAAATATTTCATACACATTTAAATGTGTCTTCTGTAGAGTGTGTGTGAGAGACTGTATGTGTGTGTGTATGTGTGTGACTGTATGTGTGTGTGTGAATATGTGTGTCTGTGAGACTGGCTATATGTGTATGACTGTATTTGTGTTTGTGTGTGTGACTGTATGTGTGTGTGACTGTGACTATGTGTGTGATTGTATGTGTTTGTGTGTGTGACTGACTATTATGTGTGTGACTGTATGTGTGTTTGTGTGTGTGACTGTATGTGTGTGTGACTGTTACTATATGTGTGTGACTGTATGTGTGTTTGTGTGTGTGACTGTATGTGTTTGTGTGTGTGACTGTGACTATATGTGTGTGACTATGTGTGTTTGTGTGTGTGACTGTATGTGTGTTTGTGTGTGTGACTGTATGTGTGTGTGTGTGTGACTGTGTGTGTGTGACTGTTACTATGTGTGTGTGACTGTATGTGTTTGTGTGTGTGATTGTATGTGTTTGTGTGTGTGACTGTGACTATATGTGTGTGACTGTATGTGTGTTTGTGTGTGTGACTGTGTGTGTGTGACTGTTACTATATGTGTGTGTGACTGTGTGTTTGTGTGTGTGACTGTGTGTGTTTGTCTGTGTGTGTGTGACTATATGTGTATGTGTTTGTGTGTGATTGTATGTGTTTGTGTGTGTGTGTGAGAGACTGTATATGTTTGTGACTGTATGTGTGTGAGTGTGTGTGACACTGTAGGTGTGACTGTGTGTATGTGTGACTGTAGGTGTGTGACACTGTAGGTGTGACTGTGTGTGCATGAACCTTTGACCTTGTCACACCCCCTTTAAACAGTAATACCTTTGATTTAGTTTGTTACATGTTTTAACAACAATAATAATCAATGGTTCTACAATATAACAGCCACCTTTCAATAGCTAAAAGTCCCATTTTATGCACCAAATCTTCATTTGTGTGGTTATTATTGGGCGTTTGACTGTATCTGGGATTTTATAAAGCCTGTATTTTTTTGCGCCAGTCACAGTAAGATATATATAAATACATATATATAAAAATCTTGCCTGTCTATATCTTCCATGCTAGCATTTTAATGTTGTGGCTGATCAGTGTATGATTTAGCGTATGAGCGGACATATCATACACATTCACATTGTAGCACGCACCACTTGCCGAATATTTACACAATTAAATCAAATCAATCCGGGTGACGGAGGACAAATCTCAGTTGTGAGGCTTCACGCTATTCTCTGCGACATCCACGCACAACTCACCACACGCCCCACTGAGAGCGAGAACCACATTATAGTGACCACGAGGAGGTTACCCCATGTGACTCTACCCTCCCTAGCAACCGGGCCAATTTGGTTACCCCATGTGACTCTACCCTCCCTAGCAACCGGCCCAATCTGGTTACCCCATGTGACTCTACCCTCTCTAGCAACCGGGCCAATTTGGTTACCCCATGTGACTCTACCCTCTCTAGCAACCGGCCCAATCTGGTTACCCCATGTGACTCTACCCTCCCTAGCAACCGGGCCAATTTGGTTACCCCATGTGACTCTACCCTCCCTAGCAACCGGGCCAATTTGGTTACCCCATGTGACTCTACCCTCCCTAGCAACCGGGCCAATTTGGTTACCCCATGTGACTCTACCCTCTCTAGCAACCGGGCCAATTTGGTTACCCCATGTGACTCTACCCTCCCTAGCAACCGGGCCAATTTGGTTACCCCATGTGACTCTACCCTCCCTAGCAACCGGGCCAATCTGGTTACCCCATGTGACTCTACCCTCCCCAGCAACCGGCCCAATCTGGTTACCCCATGTGACTCTACCCTCCCTAGCAACCGGCCCAATCTGGTTACCCCATGTGACTCTACCCTCCCTAGCAACCGGCCCAATCTGGTTACCCCATGTGACTCTACCCTCCCTAGCAACCGGCCCAATCTGGTTACCCCATGTGACTCTACCCTCCCTAGCAACCGGGCCAATCTGGTTACCCCATGTGACTCTACCCTCCCTAGCAACCGGGCCAATCTGGTTACCCCATGTGACTCTACCCTCCCTAGCAACCGGACACTAGGTGGCGACAAACGAGTGTTTTATGCAATGAGTGAGTCACTGAATCATTGAGATGTTTATTCTCTTTATTTCGGGAGACGACCGAAATAAAGAGACTTTATAGAGTTTAAGGATTATAAGAACAAAGCACATCTTTGACTTTCAATAACATCGTTACCTTCTCTTTTACACTGAAACGATAAGGTAATAATACATTCAAATATACGATGAGACATTCAATCCCGAATTCTGCTGAATTAGTCACTATCAGATGGCGAGTAAGAAAAAGTCAAATGTGAAGAAAGGATGTCACCATGACCTTGAAGAGTTGAAGCTCATAAAACAAGACAGATTGTGTGTTTGGAGTGCCGAGGCGTCTGCAGAGGGGAGTACAGAACAGAAGTACAAAGACAACATGTCATTTGCTCTGATGTATCTGCCTCAAACTGGCTGCTAAGAGCGCCGTGCGCGCCAGCCTTTTCAAAATGTTTACAGGAGAGAGAATTATGGGCCGAGAGATATTCCCCCTGAACATCAGTAGCACACTACTTTAAACAGCACACTATAAAAACATCCCTCGATACTACAGGAACAAGAGCCGCGTGTCTTAGCCAGCGCGAGTGTTAGCATGCGTCAGCTGCCGTCGGAAAAGGCCGAGGAGAGGGTGACAGACTGGATGAGAGCAAGCTTTTGCCATCTTCGGGTCCTAATATGGTGCTGCTTTGGTTTTGGGTCATGATCTGTTTCAGAAGCTGCTGGCTAATGATTATATACATTATCAGAACTGGGAAGAGAAATCGGCGCGGGACTTTACATAGCAAGCTGTTGAGCGGGAGGGGGGGGGCGTAAAGCGGGTTAATGGGCAAGGAGGCGGCGAGAACCGGATTGGCAATATAAATAATAGTTTTAATAATAAACTGAACGAATGTGGTCAGACCTATGACCCCCGGCGGACAGAACGCCCCTCCGCGTTCCCGGCGACTTGTGGGGACACTCCTCCGCCCCTGGCAGCGGTCCTACCGCTCCAGGCGGTCGGGGAGTCGCTTCCCACCTCCCCTTGTGGACGGCGGGCCTCTCGACCCCGGCAGCGGTTCCATCGCTCCAGGCGGTCGGGGAGTCCAGTACCCACTCGCCTCGCGGACGGCGGCTGTTCCACGCATCAGGGCGGTCGGGCTACTCCGTCCCCCGGTGGAAGGCAGCGGCACTCCACTGGGGGTACGGCAGTGTCGAGGACTCCGCGACGGGCATCCCCCCCCGGGAGACACACATTATGTCACAAATGTCAACATAATATTTTTCCGTTTAACTCAAGCGCATAAACTGTGTCGATACATCAAATGTCACGAAAAACTGGTTTGGAAACACTTTGTCGACACTAAAAAGTTGTCACATGACAGTTTTCCCCAATCGTTAGGCTGTGTTACCACGACGACAGTATTGAAAGCTGATTTATTGTTCGTGATTATGGATTGATCTTTACGGCATATAGAGCCGATCTGCAAACGGGACACAAATATCTCGTATCATGCACCGGTCATCAACAAGTACAAGGAGAACAAATGAATGAACACTGTTTGTGATTAATTTAATCGCAGTGTCCATCCGTTTATTTATTAAAGTTGCTTTTACACACTATTCAAAATAATAGACGGCATTCACGGAATTATCCCACAATACAAAACACATTATTTCTGTGCATAAAGATGTTTTAAATAAAAAATAAATACACAATACTGGAGAAATGCATCAGTGTTTTTTTATTTTTGGAACACTTTATTTTGGATAACTGTATTGAGAGGGAACCCAAAATAATTGCATGGAAATACGCAACGTATTGCAAGGGAATGTTAAACTTTTTGTAAGGGAATACAAAGCTGTTTCAGAATAAACTAGCTAGGTAAACTTTTTCAAGACTTTACATGAAAGTTTAACAAAGACAGATTGATAGATAAAACCTTCAGAAAGATAGATAGATGTATTTTGTCAAAGTCTTTCTAGCAAGTCTTTCCACTGGCGTCTATCTTTGGAACGCTCTCGGGAAGCTATTTCTATGTAGTCAAGCAGCCTACAAGATCAGCTCCTGTCTACTTGAATGGAGAAAAAACGAAATCTCAAAAAGGATGGGTCAAGATTATGATCAAAGAACATATTTCAAATCAGCACTGGAAACATTAATTGTGATTCTTTACTTCAGATTATGCTAAAACATTCAATTTTCCCAGTTTATATAGCTGATGTGAATGCACGTTCTTAAGTTGATTGACAGGTGATGTCTGTATCTAAAAGGTGATTGGTTCTTTCAACTGTAAGTCAGGACTTCCTTTCTACATCCATTGACGGTTTGGCATTCTAATTTCTCCCATTCATTTTAACAGAAGTGGCCCATCTCTGCTAGATGGTCTTTGATGTTATTTAGTAACCAAAAACAGAGATTATTCACCACTTCTATTAAAATGAGTGATAGAAAGGGGTCTGGGTATCTCCGCGAGTATTGACGCTGACTACCACCCCTGGAGTCACGAGCTGGAATCCAGGGTGTGCTGAGTGACTCCAGTCAGGTCTCCTAAACCAGGGGCAACCAAATTGGCTCAGTTCCCAGTGAGGGTAGAGTCACATGGGGTGTTAATAATTCTATTAAATTATTGTTTAGTTTTACTTTTGAATTAATTACCAAACGAAAAAAGCAGTAAATAAAAAAAAAAATTACCAAATGAAAAAAAAAGCTTTAAATTAAAAAGAAATTGCCAAATAATAAAAAAATAAAAAACAATAAATGATTTTTTTTATTACCAAATGAAAAAAAAAAGCATTAAATAAAAAATAATTAATTACCAAACGAAAAGGAAATTAAAAAAAATTACCAAATTAAAAAAAAAAAAAAAACCATTTCATTCAATTTCTTTATTACCAAACGAAAAAAAAGCATTAAATAAAAAAATACCTATATCTGCCTTTTCTTTACACACACTTTAATGAGCCGTACCCCGTCCTGTAGATGAATAAAGTCGACTGAATGAGTCTCAGAATGTTCTAGACTTTTCTCAAGACTATAAATGATCAGAACTATTTCACTTTCAGAAACGAGCTTTTGAACATTTTAAAACGTTTAAATATTTTAAATCGAACCCTCTTCACCTCGGATCACATTTACTGCTGCTTCAGAAAATATAAATGACATTATGAAGCTAAAATTAATTTAGATAATGATCAAGTTCAGTTGGGGGTTAAAGGTCACTGGAGAAATCTGCGGGACATGATGCAGCTGTGATGATGATGATGATGATGATGATTAGATGAAATGTTCCTTTTTGATTGCAATTCCTCGTCTTCTGATGCTTTTATTTGTTCATTAAAATGACAGTAAACTGGATAATTTCAACATCACAAAACACATGTTTTGAATCGGCATCATCCTCGTCCTCATTCATTCAGCATCAGGACATCCTTAAATGTTTCACAGCATTAAACGTTAATTACTCAAAATACTATATGAACTATGGCAGTAACTAACTCATGTAACACGTGTTTTTATTTCCAAGTACAAATATCGAAACTCATATTTGACACCAAACAATTCGTTTGACAAGAAAAACCACTAAATGGACTTTATTGGCGAATAGTTTCACACGCCATCAATGAGGAACATCGTACGGTGTCGTTTTGCTTCAAATGGATCTTGTGAGAATATTTTGATATTTTTCACTGCAGAAAACACAATGTCAGCTTGAGACGGCTCGGTAGGTTTGGAACGGAGCGAGTTACTCCAACTTTTACAAGGTTTGTCTGATAATGAAAGTGTCAGTGGTGTTAAACAGACTTTATAGTGTAATATCAGGACTTTTATTGCAAACAGACACTTTAAGAGAATCTAATAAAGTTCAGGTGACGCTACCTTACAGTTTCTGTTGCCGAGCTCCTCGTAAAGTAGCAGAAAGTGCATCGGTCATGTTTAAACGTTGTGCTGGTCTTGTGTAAGGTCACTGATGTGACTGGAGTCTTCATTATAGAGCGAGTGCTCATCATTAACATCATGCAAAACTGTTTTTATCAAACTATCCTTTTGTAAACATGGTTGGCTAAACTACACGCCATTAAAGCAGCTAGTTATGGACATTTGAGTAATTATGCAATCATATATTATAATTTATGTTTACGAGCACGTTTACACGCACACATAAGTCGGTAAGAACGGGAACGTGTTTACATGCACAGTAAACTGGATAAGTCAGGGTAATGGGCAGAAAATCTACCATTGTTATTGTTTTTTCTTAATATTATAATGCATTTTAATTATCTGTGTATGTAAATGTTAAATTCCCTGATATTTCCAGGTTTTCCATGACCGTGGGAACCCGGAGGTTTGCCTAGTTGCCATGGAAACACTTGAGATACCAGTTGTTTTCCTGAAATGTTGTTATATAACTTTTAAAAGTTGAATATTTAGACTTTAAACATATTTCTCTTTTATTGATTGTTGTTTTTTGAGGCCAGTTAGAGAAGCTGGCAGACGAACGATCAGTGCCAACCTCGCCAGTCCAGCGTTTGAGCGAGGGCAGAGGACAGACGCTTGATGGATCGGAATTGGCTGTAATTGCTAACAAATTAGGAAGCAGAGATCTTCCTTCGTATGCCGTTCCCACGTGCCCCAACGTTTCAAACGCGGAGCGAGGAGGCACGACGAGGAGAAAAGTAAATATATAATTGGGCATGGTTACCCATGAATTATGTAAACGGGGCAAAAGCTCGCCGTTCTATCCAGCAAGGGGCTAATTTGTATTTGTTGACTTTCGCCGTTATCCCGACGCCTCATCGAACCACTGGGGTATTCTTTTCATTACTGAGGTTAAATAAACCGTCGGGGTTCATTTCACAAGCGCTCTCAATTTGAGTGATTCTTAATGTGGCAGATATAATCTAATATCAAACACATGGCACATGTTCTGGCAGAGTTGTGCTTTAAAGAGCGCACGGTGAGTGAGCAGTGAACAATATTAATGTTTTTTGCTCAAGCGTTCATTTGCTTCAAGTTGTATGTTATTTATGAGATGTTATAACTTATTATAAAGTGTATTATGAGACATTATAAATGCATTATAATGCCTTTATAACACATTATACTCTAAATTATAACTATGAATAGAGGAAGTCTTATAATGTGTTATAACTGTAGTTATAATTATTTATGAGAAGTTATAACATGTTATAAAGTGTATTATGAGACATTATAAATGCATTATAATGCCTTTATAACACAATCTAAAATAGAACTATGAATAGGGGAAGTCTTATGTGTTATAACTGTAGTTATAATTATTTATGAGAAGTTAAAACGTGTTATAAAGTGTATTATGAGACATTATAAATGCATTATAATGCCTTTATAACACATTATACACTAAATTACAACTATGAATAGAGGAAGTCTTATAATGTGTTATAACTGTAGTTATAATTATTTATGAGAAGTTATAACATGTTATAAAGTGTATTATGAGACATTATAAATGCATTATAATGCCTTTATAACACAATCTAAAATAGAACTATGAATAGGGGAAGTCTTATGTGTTATAACTGTAGTTATAATTATTTATGAGAAGTTATAACTTATTATAAAGTGTATGTATATAATTATAATGATTATGATTATATAATTATAATATGAGACAAACACTTCTCATAAGCTCTTGAAAGCTCTCCGAAAATGGATCGAGACACTTCACAGCCGTCGTGAACGTGTTCGGCTCCGCAGGGTCATAAAAACGTCACGGGCATGTAAACTTTGCAGCTTTGATCTGAACATGGGAGATTACACACAGACGGATGGCAGGTTACGCTGGAAGATTCATTCGCGTGGAGGAGACGCTAATTCGAGGAATGACGTCCGCTCCAATTTTCCGTGTCAGAACAAAGCGTTGCTCCATCACTCAGACGTGAGGTGTAGCACATTTGACCCCGGTGGAAGCGCCGTATATTCAGCACGCCTCTAAGACAGATCGTTTGCCAGGCGGGAAACATATTTCAGGAGAATGTAAGCATCCCTTGATGCACCTGTGAATGCCGAGCTCAGGTGTTTGTGGTAACGGCACATTAAACCACGCACTAGCCCGGAGTTCACACGGACGGCGAACGGCCCCTTGCCCCCTTCACATGAAACTATTCTGAGAAACACACACACATACCTCTCCTGCAAAATAACCTTGTTCTCCTTCTTCCAAGTGTCTTTGAAATCGGTGGAGAACTCGTGCCAGACGGAGAAGAACGTGTTTGGCGAGACCTCTTTTTCTCCACTCTTGGCCTTCACGGAGAAGTACACACACAGCTCCAAGAACCTGTTGAGAGGAAATGAACAGCTCGTGAAATGCTGACAGGATACAGCCGGTGCATAACATGAAGGATGATTAGAGAAATGAAATCTCTTTACATTTTGTGAGTCTCGCTCAGTTGCGTCTCTTCAGTTTCCAGCTCCGTTTTCGCTGTAAAAATAGACAGAAATAAACGTCATAAGCTAAGGCCAGTTAAGAGTCTTAAATGAATAGTTCACCTAGTTCACTCAAACGAAGATATTCTGAAGGATGCGTGATGTGTTGGGATCCAAGTCAATCCGTATCTTTGCATTGACTTTATATGTAATCGTGCCATGTGAAACGCTCACTTCGCATTGCATGTGAACGCACCATCACACATTTTTAAAAACAAACCGGCATATTCGTCAGTATTACAGCATGTCTGAAAGTTCCAACACACAAAAAAGCTAAAAGTGTCAGAGAGAGAGAGAGCGAGAGAGAGAGAGAGAGTGAGAGAGAGAGAGAGAGAGAGAGAGAGTGAGAGAGAGAGAGAGAGAGTGTGAGAGAGACAGAGAGAGAGAGAGTGTGAGTGAGAGAGAGAGTGAGAGAGACAGAGAGAGTGAGTGTGAGACAGAGAGAGAGAGAGAGAGAGAGAGAGTGTGAGTGAGAGAGAGAGAGAGAGCGCGTGAGTAAGAGTGAGAGAGAGGCTTCCTCAGAAGCATAAAGGTCAGCAGGGGTCACCGCTCCAGGTGCGCTTGGACAAATTAAGGTCAGTGGAGGTTAAGGGTTCAACACCATTATGGACCCTGAATCACCCACAACCCGTCTGTCTGTCAAGAGAACTGTCTGTCTGTGTGAGACAGGATGATGTGTGTGTGAGCGTGAGCGTGTGCGCGAGCGTGTGTGTGTGTGTGCTTGAACGTGAGCGTGTGTGTGCGAGCATGTGTGTGCGAGCGTGTATGTGCTTGAACGTGTGCGTGCGTGTGTGCTTGTGCGGGCGTGCGTGTGTGTGTGTGAGCGAGCGTGTGTGCTTGAACGTGCGCCCGTGCATGTGTGACCTTGAGCGTGTGTGAGCACGTGTGTGTGCGTGCGTGTGTGTGAGTGTGTGCGCGAGCGTGAGCACGTGTGTGTGTGCATGCGTGTGTGAGCGTGTGTGTGTGTTTAGAGTCAGTTGCACTGTATGCATAAAATATATTATTGAGCTTTAATTCTTTGAGCATGAATTACGATTTCCCGAGACATTTGAGTGTGTGTGTGTGTGTGGGGTGCTCTGCGAAGTGTCATGCTTGCAGTGCTGGGGGTCACGACGCATTAGCAAAACCTGCTACGCTGCAAAAAACCCCAGCGCATGCTAATGACATTCAGGACTGTAATTTTCACCCCCCGAAATAACTGGATTCTCCAGAGAGATGCAGGAATTCTTTGCCACTGACGGGAGAAATTTGAGGAATTCCGGAGTTTAATCGACACCCGTTGACCTTCAACGATCCCGACACAAACACACAACACTAGAACTACACACACATGCATTGTGACTCTCTGAATCAACACGTACTGGATGTCTGACGAGTGAAACTCACCTTCACTTACAAACTTCTCCATCTCGTCTTTAAAGGGCTGCAGATGTTCTTCTGTCGTGACGGAGCAAACCTTCCCCACCTCTGCAGTGCACACTGGGAAATAAAGATCAAGTGTGTCGTTTCAACGCTAGATCATCAGTGTGCACGTTTAAACAGATGTGTATGTGCAATATTTACATTATCTATAGGTTTAACTTCAACTTTGGGCACTTTATTGTCCCGTGTGTTTAATGTGTTTACACTAAAACCAACGGATTTAAACTTTTTTCCTTTTGTTATATGGAAGTTTTCACTAGACCTTCATTAATTTATCCCACTTGTAAAATGTGTTTTATGTTCAGATATGACTGTTGTAGTCTTGTCCCAGACCTTCAGTATTAAACTATAACAATTGTGATGAAAATGCTTATACACACACACACACACACACACACATATATATTAATGTATGTATGTGTGTATATCTGTGTGTATGTATGTATATGTATATAAATGTGTGTGTGTATGTGTGTGTGTATGTGTGTATATGTATGTGTGTGTGTATGTATGTATATGTATGTATGTAAATGTATATGTGTGTGTATGTATATGTATGTATGTAAATGTATGTGTGTGTGTGCATGTATATACGTGTATGTATGTATATGTGTGTGTGTGTATGTATATGCGTGTATGTATGTAAATGTATATGTGTGTGTGTGTATGTATATGCGTGTATGTATGTAAATGTATATGCATGTGTGTGTATGTGTGTATGTGTGTGTGTGTATGTATATGTGTGTATGTATGTATATGTATGTATGTAAATGTATATGTGTGTGTATGTATATGTATGTATGTAAATGTATGTGTGTGTGTGTATGTATATGCGTGTATGTATGTAAATGTATATGTGTGTGTGTGTATGTATATGCGTTTATGTATGTAAATGTATATGCATGTGTGTGTATGTGTGTGTATGTGTGTGTGTGTATGTATATGTGTGTATGTATGTATATGTATGTATGTAAATGTATATGTGTGTGTATGTATATGTATGTATGTAAATGTATGTGTGTGTGTGTATGTATATACGTGTATGTATGTATATGTGTGTGTGTGTATGTATATGCGTGTATGTATGTAAATGTATATGTGTGTGTGTGTGTATGTATATGCGTGTATGTATGTAAATGTATATGCATGTGTGTGTATGTGTGTGTATGTGTGTGTGTATGTATATGTGTGTATGTATGTATATGTATGTATGTAAATGTATATGTGTGTGTATGTATATGTATGTATGTAAATGTATGTGTGTGTGTGTATGTATATACGTGTATGTATGTAAATGTATATGTGTGTGTGTGTATGTATATGCGTGTATGTATGTAAATGTATATGTGTGTGTGTGTATGTATATGCGTTTATGTATGTAAATGTATATGCATGTGTGTGTATGTGTGTGTATGTGTGTGTGTGTATGTATATGTGTGTATGTATGTATATGTATGTATGTAAATGTATATGTGTGTGTATGTATATGTATGTATGTAAATGTATGTGTGTGTGTATGTATGTATATGTATGTATGTAAATGTATATGTGTGTGTATGTATATGTATGTATGTAAATGTATGTGTGTGTGTGTATGTATATACGTGTATGTATGTAAATGTATATGCATGTGTATGTATGTGCGTGTATGTATGTAAATGTATATGTGTGTGTGTGTGTATGTATATGCGTGTATGTATGTAAATGTATATGCATGTGTGTGTATGTGTGTGTGTGTATGTATATGTGTGTATGTATGTAAATGTATATGCATGTGTGTGTATGTATGTAAATGTATATGTGTGTGTGTGTGTATGTATATGCGTGTATGTATGTAAATGTATATGCATGTGTGTGTATGTGTGTGTGTGTATGTATGTAAATGTATATGCATGTGTGTGTATGTATGTGTGTGTATGTATGTAAATGTATATGCATGTGTGTGTATGTGTGTGTATGTATGTATATGTGTGTATGTATGTAAATGTATATGCATGTGTGTGTATGTATGTAAATGTATATGTGTGTGTGTGTGTATGTATATGCGTGTATGTATGTAAATGTATATGCATGTGTGTGTATGTGTGTGTATGTATGTAAATGTATATGCATGTGTGTGTATGTGTGTATATGTGTGTATGTGTATGTATGTGTGTGTATGTATGTAAATGTATATGCATGTGTGTGTATGTGTGTGTATGTATGTAAATGTATATGCATGTGTGTGTATGTATATGCGTGTATGTATGTAAATGTATGTGTGTGTGTGTATGTGTGTGTATGTATATGTATGTATGTAAATGTATGTGTGTGTATGTATATGTGTGTGTATGTATGTGTGTGTATGTATGTAAATGTATATGTGTGTATGTGTGTGTATGTATATGTATGTATGTAAATGTATGTGTGTGTATGTATATGTGTGTGTATGTATGTGTGTGTATGTAAATGTATGTGTGTATGTATGTGTGTGTATGTATATGTATCTATGTAAATGTATGTGTGTGTATGTATATGCGTGTATGTATGTAAATGTATGTGTGTGTGTGTGTATGTATGTGTATGTACGTGTGTGTATGTATATGCGTGTATGTATGTGTGTGTATATATATGTGTGTGTATATATGCGTGTATGTAAATGTATATGTGTGTGTGTGTATGTATGTGTGTGTATATATGTGTGTGTATATATGCGTGTATGTATGTAAATGTATATGTGTGTGTGTATTTACGTGTGTGTATGCATGTATGTATGTAAATGTATATGCATGAGTGTGTATGTATGTAAATGTATATGTATGTGTGTATGTATGTGTGTGTGTTTGTGTGTATGTGTATGTATGTAAATGTATATGCATGTGTGTGTATGTATGTATGTGTGTGTGTGTTTGTGTGTATGTATGTATGTAAATGTATATGCATGTGTGTGTATGTGTGTATGTATGTAAATGCATATGCATGTGTGTGTATGTATGTGTGTGTATGTATGTAAATGTATATGCATGTGTGTGTGTATGTATGTAAATGTATATGCATGTGTGTGTATGTATGTGTGTGTATGTATGTAAATGTATATGCGTGTGTGTATGTATGTATGTGTATCTATGTAAATGTATATGCATGTGTGTGTATGTATATGCATGTGTGTGTATGTATGTAAATGTATATGCATGTGTGTGTATGTATGTAAATGTATATGCATGTGTGTGTATGTATGTGTGTGTATGTATGTAAATGTATATGTGTGTGTGTATGTATGTATGTGTATCTATGTAAATGTATATGCATGTGTGTGTATGTGTGTATGTATGTAAATGTATATGCGTGTGTGTATGTATGTATGTGTATCTATGTAAATGTATATGCATGTGTGTGTATGTATATGCATGTGTGTGTATGTATGTAAATGTATATGCATGTGTGTGTATGTATGTGTGTGTATGTATGTAAATGTATATGCATGTGTGTGTATGTATGTGTGTGTGTATGTAAATGTATATGCATGTGTGTATGTATGTAAATGTATATGCATGTGTGTATGTATGTAAATGTATATGCATGTGTGTGTATGTATGTAAATGTATATGCATGTGTGTGTATGCATGTGTGTGTATGTATGCATGTGTGTGTATGTATGTATGTGTGTGTGTATGTGTGTGTATGTATGTGTGTGTATGTGTGTGTATGTATGTAAATGTATATGCATGTGTGTGTGTGTGTATGTAAATGTATATGCATGTGTGTGTATGTATGTGTGTGTATGTAAATGTATATGCATGTGTGTGTATGCATGTGTGTGTATGTATGTAAATGCATATGCATGTGTGTGTATGTATGTATGTGTGTGTGTTTGTGTGTGTATGTATGTAAATGTATATGCATGTGTGTGTGTGTGTATGTAAATGTATATGCATGTGTGTGTATGTAAATGTATATGCATGTGTGTGTATGTATGTAAATGTATATGCATGTGTGTGTATGTATGTGTGTGTATGTAAATGTATATGCATGTGTGTGTACGTATGTAAATGTATATGCATGTGTGTGTATGTATGTGTGTATGCATGTAAATGTATATGCATGTGTGTATGTATGTGTGTGTATGTAAATGTATATGCATGTGTGTGTATGTATGTAAATGTATATGCATGTGTGTGTATGCATGTGTGTGTATGTATGTAAATGCATATGCATGTGTGTGTATGCATGTGTGTGTA
>NC_068308.1:40317802-40360302 GCF_025860055.1 Xyrauchen texanus | reverse complement strand
ATATGTGTGTGTGTGTGTGTGTTCATCCATATAACGCGATGTGTGTGTGTGTGTGTGTGTGTTCATCCATATAACGGTGATATGTGTGTGTGTGTGTGTTCATCCATATAACGCGATGTGTGTGTGTGTGTGTGTGTGTTCATCCATATAACGGTGATATGTGTGTGTGTGTGTGTGTTCATCCATATAACGCGATGTGTGTGTGTGTGTGTGTGTGTGTGTGTCTTACGCTGCTCTTCACGTCCTTCAGTTTGGGCAGAATATCGAGTGAGAATCCGTCTGCTTGACCTCGGCTGCGATTCCCTCCATTCATGAAATTCCCAAAAGCCAAAACTAAACCGAGAATCTTCAAGACGCTGGAACCACTCTGAAGATTCTAGAGAGAATTCAGAAAAATATCAGGAAAAACATCTTCTGCTCGTGTGTGTTCGCAGATATATATATATATATATATATATATATGTATGTGTGTGTGTGTGTGTGTGTTTTGGCGCAGACGTCTGTGTGCGTGTCTGTGCGTGTGCGTGTGAGAGAGCGAGCGTGCGTGTGCGCAGCACCTTGCAGACTCTCTGTAGAATGTGAAGTTTGCGCTGAACAGATGAAATGCATTCGGAGAACGTCGACTGAAAGAGAATACAGAAGACTCGACTGGAGAAATCCGGGATCTGTGAGAGCTGGTGCAGAAATCTGCGAGTAAGAAAAACACACAGAATTAAAGCTCAAACTATGTGCTCAACTGTCAATCATTCTGGCCATCACTCATTATAGGGATAGTTCCCCCAAAATCCTCATTTTCTCACACTCATGCGGTCTCAAACTCGAACATGGGGTGCAAAACAAAGGCAGCATAAAGGCAATCTACACGTCTGGTTTAATCCGTGTCTTCTGAAGACCCCATTGACTCGTAATGTGTGAGTGAATGATGAGGCATTATGATGTGTGTGTGTCGGACTCTTGCTGGTTTCTACACAGATGTGTTTTTGGATCCTCACTGTTCAGGTTTGTCCAGAGGTTTCGTTCCCTCTTTGTCTTTGGAGGATTTGACGTGTTTCTCGATTTTCTCCAGTTCATCTTTTTGAGCTCTCTGAAATCACAAAACAACAGACTCAGTTTCTCATACAGTAAAATAAATGATGTAGATATACATTTATGTTTTAGATTAAAAATGTGTGAAACACTCGTGTGTATTACAAGCCCCATTATTATTGCATTGATGTCATTAAACTGCAGCTTTTTGAATATATTGTGATTTGTCTTATTTTGATTAATCGTGTGGCCCTGAAGGATTGTGAAATTACATAGTAAAATTAAACGTATTAGCCCAATGGAAAAGTGCATTAATATCATCCTTATATTGTCAAATTGAACCCTTATGTTGTGTTCTGGGCCTTTTAACCCACACAGCTTATTTATTTTTTTATATTTAATTTAATGAATAAAATTCCTTTGTTCACATATTGTATCTGGAAAAAATAAATAAATAAAAAAAAAAAAAGTGACAGACCATTGGAAATGAATGGATTACACAAACGCGCGCACGCACACACACACACAGCATAAGCGCGCACATACAACATACGCGCGCACGCACACACAATATACACACACACACACACACAACATACACGCGCTCACACACACACACACAACATACACGCGCGCACACACACACACCCACAACATACACGCGCGCACACACACACAACATACACGCGCTCGCACACACACAACATACACGCGCTCGCACACACACACACACTATAAGCACGCATGCGCACGCACACACTATACACACACACTCTCTCGCGCGCACACACACACACACACACAAAATACACACACTCTCTCGCGCGCACACACACACGCACACTATAAACACGCACGCACGCACACACACACTATACACAGGCGCACGCACACACTACACACAAAATACACACACTCTCAAAATACAGACACTCTCTCGCACACACACACACACACAAACACACACTCTCTCGCACACATACACACACAAAATACACACTCTCTGTCTCGCGCACACACACGCACTCACTCAAACATTTGCTCATTACATTATACTGAGACCTTTCCAGCAATATATAACACATGACCATCTTATTTATGCTTTATAAACTCTGAATGTAATTGTTGTGATAACAGATTTGGAAATGATGAGAACGAAACAGTTCTTATTTGTGAAGACATTAAAAATCATTATTAAAGAATTGTTAAGATCAGTTATATGCATTGCAAAGTCCAGAATGTACGCTTTAAAGTGACACGTGTGTTGTTCACATGTGACAATGAGATCATGAGGAAAAACATCCTGACAAGACACATTTACTTGAGACACAAGTAATCTTCAGAGAAATCTAACAAATGTATCATTGTTTATGTTTATAACAATAAAACACTATTTGCCAACGGGGTGAGAAATCCAAAAATCGTGTAATAATAATCAGAAAACAAGACATCTTATCTTAATATCCAGTGACAGTCTTGTTTTGAGGATGTTTTGATGTTCTAAACAGATAATAGCATGTTGCGAGGCATTGTTAGCATGTTTTAGCATGTAGCTAGGGGTTGCTAGCCTGCTTTATCGTGTATAAAGGCATTGCTATGTTGCTAGGTGGTTGCTAAGCATGTTTCAGCTGGTTGCTAAGGTGATCTGGCTAGTTGCTAGGATGTTTAGGGAGACAGAGAGAGGAAAGAAATGCCGCTAAATTCCATGTCGGTTTGTTTACATTTGAATTTTGAATCGTCGTGGCTCGTCTGAACATTCCGGCAATGTCAGTGAATGGGATTTTTCCATTTTGATCGTACGCTGTGCAATAAAATTGTCCGATCACTTCGAAAAGATACAGGCCTTTAAATCACACTTCCGCGTTCGAAGACTGGAAGTTTCACTTAGTAGCGTAAAACAACTTCCGTATATCGTAAGTCACAAAAAAATATTTATATTCCACGTAAAGATTATAGAGTATTTGCAATGATAATGATCACATGTACTTACTTAAAGAATATAACCAGTTTAATCGTTGTAAACGTGGAGTTATATCCTTGTGGCTTTATGATTGGGGAAGCGTTCACTCCTGAGTCGCGACCGAACGGAATGTAAATAAAACATCCGCTACTATTCATAGCCGGATGTGACGACACGGGGACTGTGATAAAGGCCTACAACCAGGGCCGCCGCTAGCCAAATTGATGTCCTATGCAGAGTTGCGTGCTATGAGCGTGAAGCGATCGTCTGTGTTCCGCAACAGCTTTCGGGTCCTTGAATAACGTATAGCGTGCGAATAAGGTCAGCCGGTGGACTTTCTGGTGCCTCCCTAGGGAGTTGATGCCCTACGCAGAATTATAGGGAGCGGCGGGACTGCCTACAGCACACTATTCCGGATCAGTCTGAAGGTTTGTGCAAAGTCTGGTGCTTGGTGTATTTTGGGAGGGTTTCTCCCCTTTTTCTCCCAATTTGGAATGCCCAATTCCCAATGCTCTCCGAGTCCTCGTGGTGGCGTAATGACTCTCCTCAATCCGGGTGGTGGAGGACGAATCTCAGTTGCCTCCGCGTCTGAGACTGTCAATCCGTGCATCTTATCACGTGACTTGTTGAGCGCGTTACCGTGGAGACGTAGCGCGTGTGGAGGCTTCACGCCATTCTCCGCGGCATCCACGCACAACTCACCACACGCCCCACCGAGAGCGAGAACCACATTATAGCGACCACGAGGAGGTTACCCCATGTGACTCTACCCTCCCTAGCAACCGGGCCAATTTGGTTACCCCATGTGACTCTACCCTCCCTAGCAACCGGGCCAATTTGGTTACCACATGTGACTCTACCCTCCCTAGCAACTGGCCCAATTTGGTTACCCCATGTGACTCTACCCTCCCTAGCAACCGGCCCAATCTGGTTACCCCATGTGACTCTACCCTCCCTAGCAACCGGGCCAATTTGGTTACCCCATGTGACTCTACCCTCCCTAGCAACCGGGCCAATTTGGTTACCCCATGTGACTCTACCCTCCCTAGCAACCGGGCCAATTTGGTTACCCCATGTGACTCTACCCTCCCAAGCAACTGGCCCAATTTGGTTACCCCATGTGACTCTACCCTCCCTAGCAACCGGACCCATTTGGTTGCAAAGGAGACCTGACAGGAGATTCAAACTCATGACTCCAGGTGTGCTAGTCAGCGTCAATACTCGCCGAGATACCCAGAACAAGAATATTAAGCTTTAATAGTAAAACTGTATGTTGCCATTTTTCGCCCCTTGACATCACATAAAACGCATGGATTGTGATTGGTCACTTGATATGTCAGTCACATGGCCTGTCCTGTATAAGTGGGCGTGTCTTGGCCAGAAAACGGAGTAATAGTTGTAAACCAGACTTGATGCCGATAGTCAAAAATTCAACCCTGCTTAAAGAATCCAGCACCTTCTTTACGTTCAGGGTTCATCTGGTGGGAGAACAAAAGTCGTTAGGAAACAGAGTCCAATAAAAGCAGCATAAAGCCGCAGCGTCTCACGGGTTTCCTTTTCTCTCAGCTATACGATCAAGCCTGTGTTTGAGGCAGCAAATTATGGGAAATGTGGTTTTGTGAAAGTGTCAAACTGCCAGACTCGACGGACACAGACAGACACGTCCCGACGTGAATTACGCCAACAGAAACACGAGATTAGACGGGGAACCGCGGGAAATAAAGAGAGGAGATTTCTAGTGGCGTCAAGCATAATTTATCACTCCAACGCCAAGACCTTTAGTCTAGATCACCAGACAAGAGTTTAAAGTGCAACAGCAGGATGTTTGGAGTATCTGGAGTCGAAGTCAGTGTCTGCTAAACTTCACATGCACGATCCCGAAGCGCATTAATATGGAAACCACATCGCTGCAGGAATGTGCCTTGACGGCTGTGAAGGTCTGCGTGCAGAAAACTGCCCCGTTTGAAGGCAGATGGCGAGCGCTTGGCCACACACTTCTATTAAAAGATGGAAAATACAGCAATTGCTTTAAGATGAGAGCTGCTATTGCACTATAAATATTGTTTTAAGGCATTACAGGCTAAACCATACGGAACAAACAGAGGGAATATATTTGATTAAATAGTTTTGCGTTCACTCTCAATTATTCTGGGTTCCATCACAATATCTTTATCAATCCCTTACAAAAATGTATGTTTTTATTATTTATTATTACAGTAACCAAAGTGGAAAGATTAGTAAAACCATATTACTTTAGTAATCCAATGGTTAATTCGTTAAGGGCAAAATGTATCCTCGTTTGACCCCGCGTGGACGTTGCATTTTGGCTTCGCTAAACGCAATGCATAGATCAACTGAATAAAAACTGACTGTATACAATTCACAAGACTCTAGACTGAAGGGTTAATTTCTGACGCACCGAGTCACGTGACATAACAACATGGATGTTCATTTCCGTGCAGCGCTTCTATGGACACAGAGACAACAAAAGTGCCTCTGGTAAGAAATCTATATGTTTATTAATTGAAACTTATTTGGGTGTAAAGAGGAGATTCTCTATTTTAGTTTGATATGCCGCTTAAAAAAATCTGTTAATTTTTTGTGTGTCAGCGCGCTGATAAATATGACGTCCACATATGTGGGAATTGGCACCGCATTTCCTCAAAAGTAGAAAAAACATCTTTTGAATAACTTTCAACTCTGTGGGTACCAGAGATGTTCACGAGTTTTTCAACTGAAGTCCGAGTCAAGTCCGAAGGCTCTGGCGGACGAGTCCGAGTCAAGTCCGAAGGCTCTGGCGGACGTGTCCGAGTCAAGTCCGAAGGTTCTGGCGGACGAGTCAGGTGCGAAGGCTCTGGCGGACGAGTCCGAGTCAAGTCCGGCGTTCTGGCGGACGAGTCGAGTCAGGTGCGAAGGCTCTGGCGGACGAGTCCGAAGTCAAGTCCGAAGGCTCTGGCGGACGTGTCCGAGTCAAGTCCGAAGGCTCTGGCGGACGAGTCAGGTGCAAAGGCTCTGGCGGACGAGTCAGAGTCAAGTCCGAAGGCTCTGGCGGACGAGTCAGGTGCGAAGGCTCTGGCAGAGATCTCTACAAGAGATGTTCACAAGTCTTTCAACTGAAGTCCGAGTCCGGTTCGAAGGCTCTGACGGACGTGTCCGAGTCAAGTCCGAAGGCTCTGGCGGACGAGTCCAAGTTTTGAGTCTTATATAACAAGAGCTATTCGAGTCTCGAGTCAACAAACATTACATATTACATATAAATGACATTACTAATGACTTCTAATATAATTTTGTATTACTATTTATTATTTTTAAGCTTGTTATTCTTACTAGTACCCTATTAATACAATTCTGTTACACCTTGCATTATTATTAGTAGTAGTGTCATATATATATATATTTTTTTTACAAGAACTATACATTTCTGTCCCTGATTTCATCCCTTCCATGCGCAAGGAATAACGCAAATGTGTAAATAAAGTAGCAGCACGGTGTATTTCATGAGCAAACTGGAGCACAGACTAAAACCGAATGCGATCAGATCAGTATATCTATGGTTTTACTCAAAATACTGTAGTAGAAATATAGTGACTGTAGCAAAACAATAACACATTTAGTCGTTACTATGGTCTTACTACAAATACATTAGTTCAATTATGGTTACTGTCGGAAATCTTTCCTTCCTGTATGAACTTCAATTCAGCCGTCTGACTGACAATCATAACTGCCTGTCTGTCTGTCTGTCTGTCTCTCTGTCTGTCTGCCTGTCTGTCTGTCTGCCTGCCTGTCTGCCTGCCTGCCTGCAACATTACAATGTCTCCATCTGGCTCGCTCTGTAATTATTGAATCCAAAACTGTTCAAACGGCACAAAACAACAAAACACAAAGTCTCTTCCAGTGCAGCAGTCGGTGTGCTTTAATGCAGCTAATGATCGCACTAATGTGTTTTACGAGTGTGAGTTTGTGGTCTGGCCCGTACACACACACACACTCATCGTTCCTGTATACATCCACCCGCCCATCTCACAGCCACCAGCCGCTCGCTGTCGTATCTGTATATTGTCTTTTTATATCTGTGTTTGAAGGTGCTCAAGGCCTGAAAGCTGGTTCATATTAAAAGTATTTACACTTAAAAACGCAGTAAATGGGATGCAGAGCGAGGCCGTATGGAGGCGGCGGTCGACTAATCACCGCGTTTGAAGTGCCGTGTGTACGTGGAGCGAGCGGCACGGCTGTGATTGATCGCGTGATGATGCTTAAATGGAGCCGAGAACTTTCCCAGAGTTTATATTCACGCCTGTCGCTGCGCACGCCGCTGTGCTAAATGAAACTGTTTGTCTTAAACTCATTTTTCTCTGTTGTCTCTGTGAAAGCAGTTTTCTGCCTTTGATCACCTTCCTGAAGGCCCTAAACCGCTCGTGCGTCTGTGTTTCTGTGGTGTTTGATGTCGGGTGAATTGTTTACGGTGGTGTTCATTTTTCAGTTTTGCTCGAAGGGAAATTCACCGATCGCTTCGTCGTAGTCTGATTCTCTTACACACCCAGTGCAGGAAATCTCTTATTTTTTGATCTGTTGTGCTTCACCCAAAATTCTCTCATCATTTAATCCCCCTCATGCCATCCCAGATGTGACTTTTTCTTCAACAGAACACAAATTAAGATTTTTATAAGAATATTTCAGCTCTGTAGGTTCAAACAATGCAAGTGAATGGTGACCAGAACGTTTTATGCACATTTATGTGGTTTGTGAGCATAAAAGAAATCCATTCGTCTCCAGTGGTTTAATCCGTGTCTTCAGAAGTGATATGATAGGTGTGGGTGAGAAACAGATCAATATTTAAGTCATTTTCTACTATAAATCTACACTTTCACTTTCACATAAGACTCCAGTGGTTTAATCCATGTCTTCAGAAGTGATATGATAGGTGTGTGTGAGAAACAGATCAATATTTAAGTCATTTTCTACTATAAATCTACACTTTCACTTTCACATAAGACTCCAGTGGTTTAATCCATGTCTTCAGAAGTGATATGATAGGTGTGGGTGAGAAACAGATCAATATTTAAGTCATTTTCTACTATAAATCTACACTTTCACTTTCACATAAGACTCCAGTGGTTTAATCCATGTCTTCAGAAGTGATATGATAGGTGTGGGTGAGAAATGGAGCAAAATGTAAATCTTTAAATATTGATCTGTTTCTCACCCACACCTATCATATCACTTCTGAAGACATGGATTAAACAACTGGAGTCTTATGTGAAAGTGAAAGTGTAGATTTATAGTAGAAAATGACTTAAATATTGATGCATCAAAGTTCTGGTCACCCTTCACTTGCATTATATCACATGTGGTGAGTTGTGTGTGGATGCCGCGGAGAATAGCGTGAAGCCTCAACAGGTGCTACGTCTCCATGGTAACGCACTCGGATAAGTCACGTGATAAGATGCGCGGATTAGAAACATGGAGGTAACTGAGATTCGTCAGAATTCGTCTGAGAGTCACTACACCACCACGAAGACTGAGAGAGCACTGGGGATTGGGCGTTACAAATTGGGGAGAGAAAAAAAAAGTTACTGTCACTTTAAGAGTTCAACGAGCGGCTCATAGTGATCCGCTTCAGCGGACATCTTTCTTTAGAAAACTTACTCCCTAGTCTAAAAAGAGCATTTATATAGTTCAAACCTGCTGAAACACGTCGTTGCTCATTTGTATTTACACATCATCGCACCCTTGGCCCCGCCCACTAGCGCGCAGGTCAAGCGAGCAGGGCTTGTGTGGCCAACTATCCTAACACCAGAGGGGACGCATCAGGACTATTTGTATTATTTTGTACATAAACATGAACTACACAGACTATGAGCGCTGTCACGTATCTCGCCACTTTTAAAAGATGCGATGTCAAGTTACAACTCTGAAAAGGAGAAACAGTTCTTTGCGCCATTTTTAATTGGTGATGTAGGTAAACATAGGACGTATTTTCGGCTCATGTCAGCATGGGCGATTGTGAACGCTAAAATACGATTCAAGCTTTGCAATGGAACTGTTATTGAAGGATCATTCATATTTCAAACCTCAAACAAACAATAGATGTGACATAAAATGTAAGGAACCTAAAATCTCACTTACGTTCTCATAGAGCGCCTGCAGCGTCTCCAGATCTACCACGGTGTTGTCCAGATTCAGGATCGCTGGAGAGACAAAAATCAGCGGTTATCATCAACACAAAACTCTCAGTGTAGAATCATCAAACATTATTTCCAAAATCATTTTATTTTAAACGGAGGACGACGAATCTCAGTTGCCTCCGCGTCTGAGACCGTAAATCCGCGCATCTTATCACGTGACTTGTTGAGCGTGTTACCGTGGAAACATGGCGCATGTGGAGGCGTCACGCTATTCTCCGCGGCATCCACACACAACTCACCACACGCCCCACCGAGAGCGAGAACCACATTATAGTGACCACGAGGAGGTTACCCCATGTGACTCTACCCTCCCTAGCAACCGGACCAATTTGGTTACCCCATGTGACTCTACCCTCCCTAGCAACCGGCCCAATTTGGTTACCCCATGTTACTCTACCCTCCCTAGCAACCGGGCTAATTTGTTTACCCCATGTGACTCTACCCTCCCTAGCAACCGGCCCAATTTGGTTACCCCATGTGACTCTACCCTCCCTAGCAACCGGACCAATTTGGTTACCCCATGTGACTCTACCCTCCCTAGCAACCGCCCAATTTGGTTACCCCATGTGACTCTACCCTCCTAGCAACGGACCAATTTGGTTACCCATGTGACTCTACCCTCCTAGCAACGGACCAATTTGGTTACCCCATGTGACTCTACCCTCCTTAGCAACCGCCCAATTTGGTTACCCCATGTGACTCTACCCTCCCTAGCAACCGGCCCAATTTGGTTACCCCATGTGACTCTACCCTCCCTAGCAACCGGGCTAATTTGTTTACCCCATGTGACTCTACCCTCCCTAGCAACCAGGCCAATTTGGTTACCCCATGTGACTCTACCCTCCCTAGCAACCGGGCCAATTTGGTTACCCCATGTGACTCTACCCTCCCTAGCAACCGGGCCAATTTGGTTGCCAAGGAGACCTGACTGGAGTCACTCAGCATGCCCTGGATTCAAACTCACGACTCCAGGAGTGACAGTCAGCGTCAATACTCAGAGATACACAGACCCTCCCATACTCGGATGCTAATTTGGGCAAAGAGCACCTCTGTCTCTCTGTGTGTGTCTCTGCTCGCCCTTTCCCTCTCCCCTCACTTCTACCCCAGGTTCACAGGAGGTGGGGTGGGTCACCGGCTAACACAATGGCTGAAAGGGCAGTGTCTCCCCCCCACAGATGAGGGGTGGGGGAGTTATTCAGACTGATGTTAACCTGGCCTAATTCGGGTGGGGGAGGAGTGTGACAAGGAGGAGGGCGTGGCCGGGACATGATGAAGCACGGCCAGCACTGAATTAGCGGGAGAGCGATATAAAAGGGGCAGTCGGTTCAAGAGAGAGAGACGCATGTGGCACATGTTTGTTATAAGTTCATGTATATCATTAAAGTTTATGTTGACTGTTAAGCCGGTTCCCGCTGCCTCCTCGCACATCCTTTACCCGTTACAGACACATCCCGATTCTCGATCGTTTCAATGTTTTTGTACATGTAGCCACACAGTGAAACTTTCTTATTATCTTAAATATTTTCCAGGACATATATGCATCTTAAATTCTCATGACCTTTCCATGACCAGGAAACTGCTGTGAAGGCGTGGGAACCCTGCGTGTGCAGCGGTTAGCCAGTCACAAGAGGTCATTATATCAAAATCACTATATAAAGTCTTAAAAGTACAGTAGCAAAAATAAAAGGTGGAAAATGGTCATGTGAAACAACAGGACGACTTTTTTTGCTGCTATAAAAGTACAAGCTCTGTTTTGGATTACAGAAGACATGTATGTTGAAAGTGTAACATATGAATATTCTATCTTAACATGTCTGAATATATGTACAGTTTTTATTTCTTCATTCATTTTCTTGTTAAATAATAAAAAAAAGTATTCATGTATTTATTGATTGATATTTTCTTTATGTACTATATAATCATTATTTTGTTCATTGCTCATGTAACGGCCGATGCTTTGGCAATACTGCACAAGTCATGCCAATAAAGCTCAGACAGCGCGAGACAGACAGACAGCGCGAGACCGACAGACAGCCCGACAGCGCGAGACCGACAGACAGACAGCGTGAGACAGACAGCGCGAGACCGACAGACAGCCCGACAGTGCGAGACCGACAGACAGACAGCGCGAGACCGACAGACAGCGCGAGACAGACAGCGCGAGACCGACAGACAGCCCGACAGCGCGAGACCGACAGACAGACAGCGTGAGACAGACAGCGCGAGACCGACAGACAGCGCGAGACAGACAGCGCGAGACCGACAGACAGACAGCGTGAGACAGACAGACAGACAGACCGACAGAGCGCGCGAGTCAGAGAGACAGTGCGAGACCGACAGACAGACAGACCGACAGAGCGCGCGAGACAGAGAGACAGTGCGAGACCGACAGACAGACCGACAGAGCGAGACCGACAGACAGACCGACAGCGCGAGACCGACAGACAGACAGCGTGAGACAGACAGACAGACAGACAGAGCGCGCGAGTCAGAGAGACAGTGCGAGACCGACAGACAGACAGAGCGCGCGAGACAGACAGACAGACCGACAGAGCGAGACCGACAGACAGACCGACAGCGCGAGACCGACAGACAGACAGCGTGAGACAGACAGACAGACAGACCGACAGAGCGCGCGAGTCAGAGAGACAATGCGAGACCGACAGACAGACAGACCGACAGAGCGCGCGAGACAGACAGACAGTGCGAGACTGACAGACAGACCGACAGAGCGAGACCGACAGACAGACCGACAGCGCGAGACCGACAGACAGACAGCGTGAGACAGACAGACAGACAGACAGACAGACAGAGCGCGCGAGACAGACAGAGCGAGACCGACTGACAGACAGCGCGAGACCGACCGACCGAGCGCGAGAGACCGACCGACCGAGCGCGCGAGACCGACCGACCGACCGACCGCGCGAGACCGACAGACCGACCGACAGACAGACAGAACGAGCGTGAGACAGATGGGTGGGGGGATTTCTCTGAAATGCCTTGCTCATATAATCTCCGAGTCTCACACAGGAACCCAAACCATGTGCAGGAGTCTCTCAATGTATAAACACATTGATTAGATGGAAATGAAGTCTTCTACTGGCACTACAATAAAATATCCTGACATTCCAGTAACATTCCTGCTTGAAACGAGAGACGGACAGAGAGCTAAAGCAGATTCAGAAGTTTAGGAAGTATAAATGCCATTGCTTGTTTTCTATGGAGGAATTCATTAACAGTGATAACCTTTCAAGACAGACCGCCATGAGCTCTGGACCTGTAAAGCGATGATGTATGCCTCAGAGCTCCGTGAGAACTGCCATCTTTCAATGCAGAAATAATGCAAAAGCAACTAATGATGGATATAACTTTAACCCGATATACAGCGCAAAAACATTGTCCAATGAGAAGCCAGTATGTTCACATGTGACTTATTAACGCAGTTGTCCGTTTTGAAACATTGTGAAAACAAACGGAACCAAGAAAATGCAACATTGTAACATTATATCCACTGTCGTAACAAACCACACGAGCTACAGTTCTGAAAACACGACTCGAGTTCGGAATTTGGCTTATTGCCCCCTGCTGAAAACAGGTGGTACTTCAAGATTAATTGCTTAATTTATTTGTATGCATTTTCATATTCAGTGGAAAGAAAAAGTATGTGACCCCTTTGGAATTACCTGCATTTATGAATAATTTGTTTAAAAAAAAAAAAAGTTTGAACTAATAACACACACAATGTTATTATATATTGAATACAACGATGTCAATATAAGCTAATTAGAGTCAGGAGTTGGCAAACCTGGCATCTAATTAATGAAACGAAATTGTAGGTGTGACTATCACACCTGGAGTCGTGAGTTTGAATCCGGGGTGTGGTGAGTGACTCCAGTCAGGTCTCCTTAGCAACCAAATTATCCGGTTGCTAGGGAGGGTAGAGTACCATGGGGTAACCTCCTTGTGGTCACTATAATGTGGTTCTCGCTCTCGGTGGGGCGTGTGGTGAGTAGTGTGTGGATTGTGGAGAATAGCATGAAGTCTCCACACGCGCTACGTCTCCATGGTAACGCGCTCAACAAGTCACGTGATCAGATGCGCGGACTGACGGTCTCAGACGTGGAGACAACTGAGATTCGTCCTCCACCATCCAGATTGAGGCGAGTCACTACGCCACCACAAGGACTTGGAGCGCATTGGGAATTGGACGTTCCAAAATTGGGGAGAAAATAAATAAATTAAATAAAAATAATTGGTACACACTGCTCCAACAAATGGCTTTACGTCACTCAAAACACAGTTCAGCCAAGTTTTTAGAGACAAGTCAAGCTGGAATATCAAAGAAAGCACAAGTAGAAAAGAAAGAAAAGTCAATCTGTAGTTACGTTGAGAAAATACAAATAAATTGTAACTCACCGTGTTGAATGTCTTTCATGTCGAGATGTAAACTGGACATTAGAATCCCCACCGCCTGAGAACGCTTCGTGTTTAGCAGCTTCACCACCTGCAACACACAAACGCAGTCTGACACCATTTTATATTCTCCCCATCTATAACACCCAATGTGCTCTGAGTCCTCGTGGTGGCGTAGTGACTCGCCTCAATCCAGGTGGTGGAGGACGAATCTCAGATGCCTCCGCATCGGAGACCATCAATCCGCACATCTAATCATGTGACTTGTTGAGCACGTTACCGTGGAGACGTAGCATGTGTGGAGGCATCACGCTATTCTCCGTGGCATCCACGCACAACTCGCCACACGCCCCACCGAGAGTGAGAACCACATTATAGTGACCACGAGGAGGTTACCCCATGTGACTCTACCCTCCCTAGCAACCGGCCCAATTTGGTTGCTAAGGAGACCTGACTGGAGTCACTCAGTACACCCTGGATTCAAACTCGCGACTCCAGCGGTGATAGTCAGCGTCAATCCTCCCTAAAGCTACCCACTAAATATCCCATCGCCAATTATTAAAATTTGCATGTCCACATTTCTACAAAGAGACTTCAACACTGTAGCACATCTTTCATATTATGAACTGCTGAGTACAAGTTTATCCAGCTAAAACACAACAACACTTGCCTAAATAAAATGATGAGTTTCAATATCGCCCTTACGTCATTGTAATGTGTAGTAATCAGTCACTTTTATTCATAACTTATCCGAAATGCATCAGTTCTTGGACTACAAACTCTTCAGACATGTTTAGTAAGTTCAGTTCTCTGTGTTGTGTCTGTTGTCACTTGTGCAGTTTAGAGATAAACAAAACGAGTTTTCGTTTGAACGCCCCACTGTCGCGAGGGGGCTGTGTGAACTGTTGCTCTATTAGATGTAGAGTATGATAAACAATGTTGGCACTGTGTTGATGTCAAGCGTAAAGTCCCGTAAAGCGCTGCTCTAGATTCCTGAAAACGAGACGGGAATCTTACAAGCTGTGACTAACAGAGGAATGCTTATTTTAATTAGACAGGAAACTCTGGCAAACACGCTTGATGTTTTTTCTGTTGCTGATTTGAGTGTGCAGCAGCGCTCGGTCGTCCGACTGCCAGAAACACAACTGCAAACATTAAACACAAAGTCCACAGTAGCAGAACCATACGCCCGTCCACACGCTCACTCTCTAATCAACTTTAAACCTTTTATTTAGCATTAAAATGCCGGCTATGAGCAACTGACAACGGGAACAACAACAAAAAAGGACCACTAAGTATTTTTTTGTTCAAACAAAGGCATTATGACCCGTGCTATTATACTAAAACACGCTAATTTATCAAAAGAAAATGTTGCCAGGCACGTTACGGAAAATGAGCGTCCAATTATTTCGTTCTTTATTCTGTTTAAAGCTCGAGATCAAAAGGATGTTTTCAAACAAATTGATTTTACATTAAATGGGAGATACGGCCACTGATGTTCCACTTCAGGTCAAACGGCACTCGAAACTGAGAGATAAACGACCTCCAGATACCCGAAACATGTTGAGCAAATCTGAGGATACAAGTCTCTAAAAATTACATTTAAAAAATAAAAAAATAATAATAAATTAAATAAAAATCACAAATCCTTTATACAAGCTCAAAACATGACCTGGAAATGCAATTCAGTTCCTTCAAAATCAAACAAGTTTTTTTTCCCACTTTTTATTGATAAAAGGCGAAAACTTTTAGGAAAGAGCTTGTGTAATGTTTAACCCTTTAAGCTCGTAAAAATTATCGTCAAAATATTAATAATTACAGTCTTGACCAACAAAAATTAGGTGTCGTTTAAAAGCTTAGAAGCTGTACTTTACAATGCATGTAGACATTGACCAAAACTGAACAAGTGAAATTTGCAGATAAATCAGAAGTGTTACATTTTTATCATTTATTTAAAAAAAGGATTTGCATTGTACGTATAACTGTAATTACTAAAAACATCAAACTGATCAACTATTCATGTGTCATATGTTGTTGGAAAGCTCTTAAAGAGTAAAATACATCCAGCATATTTGTTTTACTCACAGATGAAAATATAGCGAGTAACAGTTAATTATATGTCTTTGACAAGTATGTTGATGTCGCTTATATGCCGCGTTTTTGCGTATAACTTCACGCAAATTAAACGGAACATACAATAGCACATATGATTATTCAGAGGAGGTGATTATCTTTCAATCGAGTCCACACACAAGATAATCAGATGTATAGATCATTAGATAATCCACAATGATGACTCAAATGACACAGAATGAAACTCATTCTGTGAAATCTCATGACTAAAATCATGTGTGCATGCTATGCAAACCTTTAGTCATTGTTGTGTTTGCATGTGTAATTAGTTCTTATGTACAATTATTATCTTTTATTTGTTTGGAGATGTTTTTGGACACTATGATTAATTATATTTGTGATGTTGTAACTTTTGATTGCTTTGTCGTATCAACAAACGTTTTCTCAGATACAGTCGACATGATTGGGAGGACAACAAAAGCAGTTTTTCTGAGCCGCCTTATTTACACCCAGAGATATATAATGTCAAATCAGAAAAATATGAAAAGTATATTTTTCAGCAGTTTCTTAGGCTGAGAGTCTCAGAATGTCTCTTAATTTACATCATTAAAGTTTTCTATACAATGATACCAAACACTCGACCCTCCTATAAGACTTTAATTTTGGGTATGCCACGGAAACAGGAAATCTTTAAAAGCAGCTTCAGAGCTTAAAGGGTTAAATAAATGAGACGTTGTGACGGCTACTGCCGTATAAAGCACGACTCCATCAGCGCACAGACAGAACACTTCCGCGTTGAACGGAACAAAGAAGCCACAGACGCCAAACACCTCAAAACACGACTCAAACATTCTGCCCCAGAAACCGCTCGTAAGCCGTACACCAAGAGACTCACTGTTGCCACATCCGAGGCCCTAAACGCTTTCGATTGGATGTGTGGGACGGGCGCGCACATATTTCCCACGTTAACCCGTCTGCTCAACAAAAACACTCAGACTTCTGTTAACGGATGAGCTGTAAATATGCAAATCTGGCATGGGACGGCCATCAGTGTGGTTAACCTCAGTTCTGTTCACAGGCGAGTGTAAAAGACGGGTGGTTTGAACGTCATGTGATCGAGACTCAGACCGCCACAAATCACACGCAAAGAACATGTTTAAAGAACAACAGGACAGACCACAACCACGAGAAACACACTTCTAAGAATGTGAAGCTCATAAAGAGCACGTTCTGCTCATATTTCAGAAACAAATAAGAAACCAAATACTGTCATGTGTGGAGATATTATAATCTCCAGGCTTTTGTAGTTGAACACTCCAACTCATAAAAATGAGTAATTGACTGCTTGAAAATAACAACAACATCACGTGATCGATTAATAGCGTGAAGCCTCCACACGCGCTACGTCACCGCGGTAACGCGCCCAACACGTCACGTGATAAGATGCGCGGATTGATGGTCTTAGACGCTAGAGTCTCTACGCCACCACAAGGACTTAAAGCACATTGGGAATTGGGCGTTCCATATTGGGAGAAAAAAAAAAAAAGATTTTCCATTCCGAGTTTTGTAACTAATTATATTTTTATGAATGAATTCCGGTATTCCCATCCATGTTTTCTGGATTGATTTAAGGTAACTCGGATAGTTGCATTATTAAAAATAAATCACATCCAGAGGTGTACAGGTACAGGCCGTATCACTGCACACACCCAATCAACCCCCCACTCATTATCTCTCACGTGCACGCGCACACACACACACGCCGCTCTCTCACTCATTCCCTCTCACACATGCACTCTCGCGCACACACTAACAAACACTCTCGCGCACACACACTCACTCACACCATCACTTTTATAAAACATGACAAGTTTATTATAAAAAAAAGAACCACTAAGTATTTTTTTTATTCAAACAAAGGCATTATGACCCGTGCAATTGTACCAAAACACGCTAATATAATGACATTTTTATGCATGGATTCCGGTATTCCCATCCATATTTTCTGGATTGATTTAAGGTAACTCGGATAGTTGCGTTATTAAAAATAAATCACATCCAGAGGTGTACAGGTATCACTGCACAGGTATCACTCTCGCGCACGCACACTCACTCACACCATCACTTTTATAAAACATGAGAAGTTTATTATATTACAATATTTTCCAGGACATTTCCATGACTGGAAAACTGCATAGCAAAATTCCAGGTTTTCCAGGACGCATGGGAACCCAGATAAAGGCATGGTAAAAAGACGTACTTTATCTGACTGTTGTTTTTACTACAAATCAACCGCTGGGATATAAAAGCGCCTGTAGTTGAAGAAACACCCGCACACAACCCGCTATAGGAACAGCTGAAGCTCATGGCATTTCCACATACATGATGTGAATGAGAGATTTTCCAGCTCATAAATATCTGGGAAAGTTCATAACGCAGTTCTGCTTCAGACGTGATCTTTTGCTCATATTTCCAATGAGTAAATTCCCTCACAGGGGCAGAACGCTGGAATTCATCTCTCGTGCTCGGTGGTGCCAAGCCGTCGGGCATTTATTCAGCGCTGTCTGTCGAGGAGCCCGACATCTGTACACAAACGTCAGCACTCAGTCATGGAAATAGTTTCTCTGCGTCCAAGCGCTCGTAAACTCATAAAACTGTATTTAAGTCTCAGCAGTGCCTGTGAGTTACATCATACGGTCTCTCAGACATCACACCGCACGACCCGTGACTGTCGAACCCGTGCCAGCCTGCCAGCACTGGAGGAACAGACTTTCATTTCATAATGGTTCACTGTCATTCTTTACATTCTGCTTTTGCAGCCAAAGCTAAATATTTCCTTTCAGTTGTGACACACAAAAAATTAGCAGTGGGCCCAAAATACTCCATCCCGAGTCATCAAACATCGTATTGCACAGTATTTGTATACTATTATGTACATTATGTTCATGAACTATGTTTATTAAATTATGTTAACTGTATTATTATTATGTAGATATTTTAGCAGTTCAGATTTTAAATGCTGATTAGATATTCATAGGTGATGTCAAACAGTCCATATACTATAGGATGGTATTTATAGTAAAACTATAATAACTACAAAATTATGATATTACAATAGATTTCGTTTCCCTTTATTATCACAATGTGTTTTACTATGAATACAGTTAAAATATGGTTAGTAAAAACCATTGTCAATTTATTGCGAGGGTGCGCAGAACTAACGGCGATAGAGCGCAGAGGGAACTGAAACGCAAAGCTAATGGCGAGGGAGCGCAGAGGGAACGGAAACATAAAACGAATGGCGAGGGCGCGCAGAACTAATGGCGAGGGCGCGCAGAACTAATGGCGAGGAAGCGCAGAGGGAACGGAAACACAAAACGAATGGCGAGGGCGCGCAGAACTAATGGCGAGGGAGCGCAGAGGGAACGGAAACACAAAACGAATGGCGAGGGCGCGCAGTACTAATGGCGAGGGCGCGCAGAACTAATGGCGAGGGAGCGCAGAGGGAACGGAAACACAAAACGAATGGCGAGGGCGCGCAGAACTAATGGCGAGGGAGCGCAGAACTAATGGCGAGGGCGCGCAGAACTAATGGCGAGGGAGCGCAGAGGGAACGGAAACACAAAACGAATGGCGAGGGCGCGCAGAACTAATGGCGAGGGAGCGCAGAACTAATGGCGAGGGAGCGCAGAACTAATGGCGAGGGAGCGCAGAACTAATGACGAGGGCGCGCAGAACTAATGGCGAGGGAGCGCAGAGGGAACGGAAACACAAAACGAATGGCGAGGGCGCGCAGAACTAATGGCGAGGGAGCGCAGAACTAATGGCGAGGGCGCGCAGAACTAATGGCGAGGGAGCGCAGAACTAATGACGAGGGCGCGCAGAACTAATGACGAGGGCGCGCAGAACTAATGACGAGGGCGCGCAGAACTAATGGCGAGGGAGCGCAGAACTAATGGCGAGGGAGCGCAGAACTAATGACGAGGGCGCGCAGAACTAATGGCGAGGGAGCGCAGAACTAATGGCGAGGGCGCGCAGAACTAATGGCGAGGGAGGGCAGAACTAATGGCGAGGGAGGGCAGAACTAATGACGAGGGCGCGCAGAACTAATGGCGAGGGCGCGCAGAACTAATGGCGAGGGCGCGCAGAACTAATGGCGAGGGAGGGCAGAACTAATGGCGAGGGAGGGCAGAACTAATGGCGAGGGCGCGCAGAACTAATGGCGAGGGAGCGCAGAACTAATGGCGAGGGAGGGCAGAACTAATGACGAGGGCGCGCAGAACTAATGACGAGGGCGCGCAGAACTAATGACGAGGGCGCGCAGAACTAATGGCAAGTGAGCGCAGAACTAATGGCGAGGGCGCGCAGAACTAATGGCGAGGGAGCGCAGAACTAATGGCGAGGGCGCGCAGAACTAATGGCGAGGGAGCGCAGAGGGAACGGAAACACAAAACTAATGGCGAGGGCTTGCAGAACTAATGGCGAGGGAGCACGAGCGCGCGTGTGTATGTATATATATATGTCTGTGTGTGTCTGCGTGCTCACCTGTTTGGTCTTGGATCTGCTGATTGTATCTGAAAGTGGTTTCTTCTTTTCTTTAACTGCTGTTTTGGAGAAAAGGTCAACAAATTCGTCAAAATCCACGGATGGCTCTTCGATCTTGTCCCAAACAACAGAACTCGAGTCCCTGCAGAAAACGAATACATGAGAACCAGCAGTGAGACCAACCGGCTCTAGCAACCACTTTTATACAATAGAGCCCGATCAAGCAAATAAACAAACATGAGTGTAACAGCCCTCGACACACAGTTAATCAATATTCTCTTCCAACAGATATCGGACATTTCCTTTCATTTAGTTAATCTGACAACTATTTAGGGTTGGAACCGAGAACCGGTTTATTTTCAGAATTAGCTTGTAGCTTAAGAAGCTACAATTTCAAAGTAGTTACGGTTACTGCGTATTGCCTTTGTAGTTCAGTGTACCAACTATGGAAAAAAGCACACAGTCCTCCCTGAGAACCCAAATGAAAGCTGTGCAAACAGAAGAACTGAAGGTACTGAAGTACTTTTTGGTGTGCAGCTGTATTCGGGTCCAGTAGAGCGGCTTCATGGGTCTCGGCGGTTCCACGACACACTTGCGGGCCGGTTTCTCATGCACCGCTCCGAACGCGTACAGCCCCAGTGGCAGCGCAGGAGGAAGGGACCCCGATCCAAATGGCAAAGGAGGAGCACAGGCCCCGAGAGATGGAGGACCAGGAGGTCCTGGAGGAGGCGGCGGAGGCGGGGGAGGCACAGATAGACCAGGTAAAGGAGGCGGAGGTGGCGGAGGCACAGATAGACCAGGTAAAGGAGGCGGAGGCGGCGGGAATGAAGAGACAGGAAGAGGAGGTGGTGGTGGAGGTGCACTCATCCCAGGAAGAGGAGGTGGTGGTGGAGGTGCACTCATCCCAGGAAGAGGAGGTGGTGGTGGAGATGCACTCATCCCAGGTAGAGGAGGTGGTGGTGGAGGTGCACTCATCCCAGGAAGAGGAGGTGGTGGTGGAGGTGCACTCATCCCAGGAAGAGGAGGTGGTGGTGGAGGTGCACTCATCCCAGGTAGAGGAGGTGGTGGTGGAGGAGATGAAGAGCCTGGAAGTGGAGGAGGTGGAGGAAGAGCACTCATCCCTGGAAGAGGAGGAGGTGGTGGTGGAGGAAATGCAGAGCCTGGAGGTAGAGGAGGTGGAGGAGGTGCTGTATGGATTTGAGGCAATAAACCGCTCTGCTGCTCCTGGCATTTGCACACATATGCTTGAGACCCAGGCCCGGCCTGATCAGGGGCAGATTCGGTTTCTGACCCCAGCGAGGGCTCACTCTGTCTGGGCAGCGGCGTCTCCTTGAGGCCCTGGTCCAATGAAGGCACTTTAAACCGAAAGCTCTCGTCCACCGGTGACGTCTGCACTGATTTAGCCTCCAGCAGCAACAGGAGAGCATTTTCAGTCTGCAGATCCACATGGCAGATGTTCGGGATGAGGAATTCCTCTCCGCCGCACTCCTGATCCTGTGTAATGACCTCACGCTCCACCAGAGGGTGCTGTTTCTCCAGCTCAGCGATTTTACTGCGCAGGTCTTCAATGGTTTGCTCCAACTGTTCGATCACACAGACGTGCTCCTGTTTCAAATGCACCGTCTTCAACACCGACTGCTCCTAGAGATTCAAAAATAAATCAGGTTTAGCTTATTTTTAATACAGATATGTATTTAAATGTGTTTATTGTCACTTTGTTTACTACTTTTACCTTATTTTGTCCACTATGATATTTCATTATACCTGATGATAATACTTTATTGTTATTGTATTTGCACTACTTGCATTTCATTGTTAGTTAGGGGCCCTTATGCAACTATTTAGATTCCTCCGGAAGGAGGAAATCTATTGTTATTGACGGTTTTATTACTATTATTATTATTATTATTATTATTATTATTATTATTTTTCCTTGAGCCCAATATCTCAAAAAGTCCCTGGTCAAAAATGTTCTAAATTGGCACATTGATACTCCATGCCAACGGGTACCCCCACACCAACAATGGCCCACATTCGCCCATAGGTGGCACCACAGGCCACGCCTCCAAAGAATATTTGAAAAGTGATGGCAATTCCACCCCATTTGTCTAATTCTTCTGAAACTTGGTGTACGCCCAAATGTCCCATTTTCAAAGTGATGGTATTTCCACCCCATTTGTCCAATTCTTCTGAAACTTAATTTCTCATGGGGAACAAAAAGCCTCAAGGATCCATAATTTCCACCATGACAGATTTTCCTGTACAGTGAAAATTTGGAAAAACCTACAAAAATCTTCTTCTCCTAAACCGTAGCTCCAATTGACTTGAAATTTGGTACCCATGTGTATAACTGATGTCTTTCAATACGTTAATTAGCAAAAATAAATAAAACACAAAATGGCAGAAAGGGGCGTATTTATGTAAATGTCCACATTGCCTCAATATATATATGTCAATAAATCAAATGTCATTTTGTCTGATGGTTTTCCAAACCTAACATTCTTCAAGATGACATCACTCTGAAGTACTATGCAAACAATGGCCAACATTTGCCTTTAGGGGGCGCTACAGGCCATACGGAAAAGTCCCATTTTTGGGTCAAAAATATTCAAATTGTGTACACTGATAATACAGGCCAACGGTAACCCCTAAACCAATAATGGCCCACATTTGCCCTTAGGGGGCGCTACAGGCCATGCAAAATTCCTATTTTCAAAGTGATGTCATGAAGTGAGGCCATACCGAAAAGTCCAATTTTTGGGTCAAAATTTTTCAAATTGTGTACATTGATACTACAGGCCAACGGTAACCCCTAAACCAATAATGGCCCACATTTGCCCTTAGGGGGCGCTACAGGCCATGCAAAATTCCTATTTTCAAAGTGATGTCATATCCACCCCATTTATTGAGTTTGTCTGATTTCTCACTGGAAACAAAAAAGTCTCAAGGATCCATAAGGTCCGGTATGATGGATTTTCCTGTACACTGAAAAGGTTTCGTTTAGGATTAAGACAGAAAGACATGTGTTTTGGATTCCTCAATTGGGAGGGTTTAACCCCAACCCTCTACTGATCAATTTTAAATGATTTGCCATTTTGTTTTGGTTTTATTATTATTTCTTCTATTGGTCATTTCAGTCCACGTATCTCAAGAACAGAATGGTAAAAAGTTGTCAAATTTGGCAGCTACGTAGAGGACATTTTAAAAAGGAGCTATGTCAATTTTGGGGTTCTATCTCAAACCGTCTAGCGCCACCAACTGGTCAAACATGCATTGTAATGAAGTTGACAGCAAGGATGCCAAATAGGAAGTGAGGTTGCAACGGTTAGCTAACGATGGTGTATTGAAGCGAAAATTGGTACAAGTCAACACCGCCATGTCCTGAGGTTATATGAAAAGTTTGGGAACAGCAGCACCACCTAATAGTCATGAAACCTTAAATAAATGCCATACAGTATCACTGTCCTATAATCAGAGTTGTCTTTCGGTTTCTTGGCTCTGGTAGAGCTCACTTGGGTCTGCTTTTGTGAGTAAACAAGTATAATATATCTGCAACCATAGTTATTACTTTGCAAAATGCTTTAGCTATACAAAATGTAGTTTGTCATGCCAAAAAAAGCTGGATAAAATTGAAACTGAAATGTGAGTGAGAGAGACAGGAGTGATGAAAAACAGATAGACAGAAACTCTTCCACCGAACTATAAACCAAAGTCACTTCTGTTTAAATGTCACAGTTAAATGTGTCTTCCTGGGAGTGTTTAGGTGGAAACATATCTGATGAGCAACAGCTGCATATTCACACACATAAACAGAGTGAAAACACATCAACAAAAGCCAGATCAGAAACTCTATATGCTCAAACGGACCTCACACAGCACCCAATAAAGACCAGCACATTGACAATGACAAACAACAACAATGAAGCGGCTGAAGTCACAGCGAGACATTTCTTTCTCGTTTCTCCGTGGTCGACTGAAATGAGTTTCAATGGCCAATAAAGACAGCGATATCTAGAACAGAATGTCTGTTATGAGGGGTGCACCGTTTCCAAATCGCCATATTTGATGGTGACAAAGTGACTTACAGTACACTTATTACAGGGACAATCCCCCCGGAGCAACCTGGAGTTAAGTGTCTTACTCAAGGACACAATGGTGGTGACTGTGGGGATCAAACCAGCAACCTTCTGAGTACCAATGTATTATACAGAGCACTTATTACAGGGACAATCCCCCCGGAGCAACCTGGAGTTAAGTGTCTTACTCAAGGACACAATGGTGGTGGCTGTGGGGATCAAACCAGCAACCTTCTGAGTACCAATGTATTATACAGTGCACTTATTACAGGGACAATCCCCCCGGAGCAACCTGGAGTTAAGTGTCTTACTCAAGGACACAATGGTGGTGACTGTGGGGATCAAACCAGCAACCTCCTGATTACCAGTTATGTGCTTTAGCCCACTATGCCACCTCTGTAGGGTACAGTATCAAATCATATGGATCTGTGATGCGTTTCAAGCTTTCTGCTTGATTTGGCAAGCGATCCATTTCGACAAACTTTGCGATTTTAACTGTAAACACGATTAACATCATCTAATATTGCTGCGTGGCCTTTTACGGTCTAGTACGGGAGCCTTGATCCGCACTGTGAAAAAATATTCACTAGGTGAAATATTTTTTTTTTTAAATACTACAACAATACAAATAAATTTTTTTTTATAAATATCGGCGTGTGGCGAGTTGTGCGTAGATGCCGCGGAGAATAGCGTGAAGCCTCCACACGCGCCATGTCTCCACGGTAACGCGCTCAAGTCACGTGATAATTTGCGCGGATTGACTGTTTCAGACGCGGAGGCAGCTGAGATTCGTCCTCCGCCACCCGGATTGAGTCCCACGAGGACTAATGGTGCGTTCACATACAACGCGAAGCCGGGCGGCGCAAATTAAGCAAACAGCGCTACTCAAACACGCAAAATCGCTTAATTTGCATATTCGCACAAGTTTCCATTTTGCAACTCGAGCGAAAAATGATACAACCAGCTATTGGTTGTACTTTACTATGTTCCAAGTCGTAGCCGCCCCTCCTCCTGTCCTTTTCCGGAAGAGATGGGGGAATACTTGTGGGTTCACGTTACTCGCGCGAACGCCAATTTAAACACGTTTAATTCACTAGGTGAAATTTATTTTTTTAAGCCATCTTAGTGCCTACCTGAGCCTGTGTGTCCAAAACATTTTTTTTATTATTACTTTTATTTTTAAATAAAAAAATAAAAAAAATATTTTTTTTTTTTTTTAATCTCTCAAATATATTTTCGTTTCGACGCCTCTCGCTCCATTAGGCTCATTAACGATGCATATCCATGGGAGTTTGAGACCTAGGGACAACCAGACAGCTGGACGATGCTTGAACAGAAAGCAGCTCTGCATCTTTAACTCGACACGGCGCCAGAGCAGCGAATAGGCAACGCTAAACCGAGTCATGCCTCTAAACGCAGTATATTAAGATGCAAACACCGTGAGAGGCATCAAAACAGGCAAAGACGTCCATCTAGCGCATTCTTACATGAGCCAACAAATGAAGCAAAGCCCCTCATCAATAGCAGCATCTGTATTCCCGGTGGTGAATGCCATCAGAAATAACTCCCGTTGTTACGCTTGACAACGAATGCCATATGATGCATATGTAACCTGAGGAATATTCGTTTAATTGTGGGCAGGGCTGGATGGGTAATCTGGCATATCCGGGCATTTTCCCGGTGGGCCGACGCACTTTAGGTCCGATCAGGTGCAAGACTGGCCATCAGGAGAACCGGATGGGCCGGCTGCGAAACGGGCCGCGATATGCAGAAAAGGACAGCGAACACCCCCCATCCCAATCAACAACTTTTGGGCCAGTTGCTATGTAAAATCCCAGGCCGTTGTCTCTTCCCAGTCCAGCCCTGATTGTGGGATTACATGTATTATTAAACTCTCAAACACATACATACACACATACACATACACACACACACACACACACACACACACACACACATGAACCACTAATCACCACCACGAGGAGGTTATTCCATGTGACTCTACCCTCCCTAGCAAACGGGACAATCTGGTTGCTAAGGAGACCTGACTGGAGTCAAACTCAGACTTAAGATTTGCAAAACCTTCTCGTCACAGTATTATATGACTATAAATAAACATTCACAGCTGTCATCCGTCACCTTATAAGATTTCATGCTTACTGATAGTGGCACCTGGTGGCCGAGGTTGGTACTGCATGCTAATTGTTAGCTAACAAGCCAAAAAAAAACCATTCTCGTGTTGCCTCGAGAAAAAAATATTTTTTTGAGGAGTAAAACCAAAGTTTGATTTTTTTTGGCAGAATTATTTTTATTTAACATTTTTTTTTTTTTTTTTTTGGAGAGATCAAAACATATAGGCTCAGGAGGGCACTTAAACACCTAAAATTTTCTTTTACACCAGTGCGGTTCAGGACTCCATCTGCAGCGGTCTATGATTATATATACACAAATGGTTCGATATACTGGCGAGGAGTACTTCATATGCACTCTATACTTGGTCGGGGCTCCTTTTGCAGGAATTACTGCCCCAATGTGGCATGGAGGCAATCTGCCTGTGTCACGGCCGAAGTGTTCTGGAAGCCCAGTACCATTGATTCTCTGTGGGGTTCAGGTCAGGGGAGTTGGCTGGCCAATCAAGCACACTAACACCAGTTACTTGTACCTCTGGCACTGTGGGCAGGTGCCAAGCCCTGCTGGAAAAGGAAATCAGCATCTCCATAAAGCTTGTCAGCAGATGGAAGCATGAAGTGCTCTAAAATCTCCTGACAGACGGCTGTATTGACTCTCAACTTGAGAAAACACAGTGAACACTAGCAGATGACATCACACCCCAAACTTCACACTGGATTCTGTGCCACACCACTCTTCCTCCAGACTCTGGGACCTTGATTCCCAAATGATATGCAATATTTACTTTCATCAAGAGGACTTTGGACCATTGAGGAATTATTATCTGCAGTAATTTGTGCAAAAGGAGCCCCGAACAAGTGTCGAGTGCATAAATGAACAATCTCAACATACTTCCCATAGTTCCATACTTTTAATGACTTCTATTATTCATCTGTGCAGCACTGTCGCCCTCTGCTGGCGAACACGGTGAACTGCAGTCCTGCATATCTCTTTATGACATCACAAACTCTGGGAACTATTAAACATTCCTCCAGCAGGACATTCAAAACAAACAACCACATGATAATTATCAAAATAATCACATTAATGGAACGGAGCACATTTGGAAAGATATCTGATCGATCGTTGCATTGATTAATCATGAATACATTCTTCCACGACAGAATCAATAAATCACGTGTCGTTTATATCTCCAGAAACAAAGAACTTGCTGAAAGAAACATTCCCTACATTTTTAAAACAAAGTGGGAGTCGTTTCAAATCGATCATAATGATATTACTTTTGGACATGCAGCGTGATAAGTTACTTATAAATACGGTAATCAATTAAAAGTACCACGATATGTATCAAAGTACAATGATATGGGGGGTCTGGGTATCTCAGCGAGTATTGACGCTGACTATCACACCTGGAGTCGTGAGTTTGAATCCAGGGCGTGCTGAGTGACTCCAGCCAGGTCTCCTTAGCAACCAAATTGGCCCGGTTGCTAGGGAGGGTAGAGTCACATGGGGTAACCTCCTCGTGGTCACTATAATGTGGTTCTCGCTCTCGGTGGGGCGTGTGGTGAGTTGTGCGTGGATGCCGCGGAGAATAGCGTGAAGCCTCCACACGCGCTACGTCTCCACGGTAACGCGCTCAATTAGTCAAGTGATAAGATGTGCGGATTGATGGTCTCGGAGGCAACTGAGATTCGTCCTCCGACACCCTACGCCACCATGAGGTACATACAACGCGAAGCCGGGCGGCGCGAATTAAGCAAATTGCACTACTCGAACACGCAAAATCGCTTCATTTGCATATTCGCGAGAGTTCAAATTTTTCAACTCGAGCGAGAAATTCGCACGACACATTGTCGCGAAAGGCTACCAGCATTGAGATTGTCCGGATGTCACTGATGTACTGACGTAGCAGCAGAAGAAATCTGGAAAAATGGATGAATTGTTGTAGCGGTGTGTCATACGTGACACAACGTCATACATGTACAGAGACCGGACGAATAATGACGTCGCTTGGAGGAAAGTGAGCGAGGAAGTTGGACTACCTGGTAAGTTCTGAAAATATGCACGTCTACTTGATTCCAGCTATTGGTTGAACTTTACTATGAACGTCGTAGAAGCCCCGCCTCCTGTCCTTTTCCGGAAGAGAAGCGGGAATACTCACGGGTTCACGTTACTCGCGCAAACGCCAGTTTAAACACACGTTTATAATCCAGCGGTCAAATTCATGCAAAGTGAAAATTGTCCTCGCATTGTATGTGAACGCACCATTAGAGCGCTTTGGGAATTGGGTGTTACAAATTGGGAGAAAAAGGCATAATGCCTAATGCTACACATTAATCATCTAAAAATAATGTATATTATATCAAACAAAAAACGTTTGGTAATTGGTCATTTTGTTTCTTTTTATAGCACTTCGAATAATGGCCATTATTAGGATCACATGGTTTCAGATGTTGGCGTGATAAAAGGGAAGTTGTACCTGTATTTGCCGGATTTCCTCTTCCTGATGTTTCTTTAAGTCTGAGACGACAGCTTGATGCTCTGAAACGCACACAAGTACATGAAATCAATATATATCTTTATATGCATCTATACACATACACACACGCTAAAGATGAATCTGGTCATGTGACTGTCCCACGATCAATCACAGTTAAACACATTCAAATATTCTGTGGTTTTATTTGAATCCCATTTCCTCCCAATTTGGAACGCCCAATTCCCACTACTCCGTAGTTCCTCGTGGTGGCGCGGTTACTCGCCTCAATCTGGGTGGCGGAGGACGAGTCTCAGTTGCCTCCACGACTGAGACCATCAATCCGCGCATCTGATCACGTGACACATTGTGCATCCGCGGAGACTCACAGCATGTGGAGGCTCATGCTACTCTCCACAATCCACACACAACTCACCACACGCCCCATTGAGAGAACCACTAATCACCACCACGAGGAGGTTACCCCATGTGACTCTACCCTCCCTAGCAACCGGGCCAATCTGGTTACCCCATGTGACCCTACCCTCCCTAGCAACCGGGCCAATTTGGTTACCCCATGTGACCCTACCCTCCCTAGCAACCGGGCCAATCTGGTTACCCCATGTGACCCTACCCTCCCTAGCAACCGGGCCAATTTGGTTACCCCATGTGACCCTACCCTCCCTAGCAACCGGGCCAATCTGGTTACCCCATGTGACCCTACCCTCCCTAGCAACCGGGCCAATCTGGTTACCCCATGTGACCCTACCCTCCCTAGCAACCGGGCCAATTTGGTTACCCCATGTGACCCTACCCTCCCTAGCAACCGGGCCAATCTGGTTACCCCATGTGACCCTACCCTCCCTAGCAACCGGGCCAATTTGGTTACCCCATGTGACTCTACCCTCCCTAGCAACCGGGCCAATCTGGTTACCCCATGTGACCCTACCCTCCCTAGCAACCGGGCCAATTTGGTTACCCCATGTGACCCTACCCTCCCTAGCAACCGGGCCAATTTGGTTACCCCGTGTGACTACCCTCCCTAGCAACCGGGCCAATTTGGTTACCCCATGTGACTCGACCCTCCCTAGCAACCGGGCCAATTTGGTTACCCCGTGTGACTCGACCCTCCCTAGCAACCGGGCCAATCAGGTTGCTAAGGAGACCTGACTGGAGTCAACCTCACGACTCCAGGTGTGGTAGCCAGCAAAATCAAAACAGCTTATTTGAGCTTTGTCTAGATTAAGGAGACTTTTAAGATTAAGGTTAGTCGGGACGTCCCGTATTTTGCCCTCATACAGGACACCCATTGCCCCATATTGAAGCGCCTAAATGCTCGAGAGGGACTTGTGTTACCATTATTATCAGCCGAATAATGTCAATGAGTGTTTGTGCTGCAGGACTGACACAGAGTGAATTATGAGTTTGTTGTGGCTTGTTTGTAAACAAACAAGAAAGCGAATGAAAGGTAGTAAACAAGGAGAAACGTCTTTAATCCTGCTGATGATGAAGACAACGGATACAATGAGATGTTAAATGAGACAACACAAATGTCTGTTCGTTCAGATACTTACCCTCCTCTTCCTCGAACGCTGTAAATGCAGGAAGAAAATAAGCGAGTTTAGAGACGTGAGAGACTCTTGCAACCCTGTTACAAAAAATGGGGGACATCAACCTCATGATGTCATCTTCTAGCAATGAAGACACACACACACACACACACACACACACACAATGACTTGCAAAGGCCCTGGGGCCAATTATCTCCAAGGGCCCCCCTCCACCCAAAAGTTGTTGCCCTTGATTACCCCCCCGGTAGTCAAGGGCCCCCGGGCACTGGCCCCATCGGTAATCCGTCCCTGTATGTATGTATGCATCCATGTGTATATGTGTGTATATATATATAAAAACAACATTTCAGAATGGCTGACAGTTGTCTAGGTGCTAGCTAGTTTAATGCTAGTAATTATTAATGTCATTTGTAATTATTTATAATAGCATGTATTTTTATTTGTTTGATAATTGTTCATGCAGTAACTTTGGTAACAGGGTTTAACCTGAAGAATTCAGTCAACAACTATTTGGAGTAAAAAATGTGAAAATGTAATTGAGATTTACTTGTCTTCATGCTTAAAGTGTAACGAAAATGTTCTTTGCACCTTTATTATTTTTCAACACCGCCTGTATAAAATTTGATACGCTATTTACTAAAGCCTGTGCATCATTAACAGTCGAAATTTAGCCGAAAATCCTGTTATCTGCAATGTGCGAGATGTCTGCTGCCACCTGGTGGACGTTTCAGAGTATTTCTTTAATTTTTCCCATGTCCGCGTTTGTATTGCGCGCACTCGTTTTTTTATGAGCAATCTTTCTTGATTTAATGAAGTCAAATTGACAGTATTGATTATATTGTAACTGATATTTTAAAATGAGTGTTTGCTGAATATATGCAGCTTGTGCTTGGTTCAAATTTTGTATATTATTTTATTGAAAACCCCCCATTAAAATCAATGCATCACATGTGATACAACAGGCTTTTGAGGAATGCCATTCTCATGCCATGTGATCATCAAATCAGCCAATCATGTGGCAGCAGTGCAGTGCAAACAATCATGCAGATACGGGTCAGGAGCGTCCATTAATGTTCAAATCAACCATCAGAATGGGGAAAACATTTTCTCTCCCAATGATTTGGAGCATGGCATGATTGTTGGTGCCAGACGGGCTGGTTTGAGTATCTCAAATGTGCAATTGTCCTGAGAAGAATAGCGTGTCTCAATGCTGTTCTGAGACGCGGGTTGGCGCTGTTTTGGCATCACAAGGGGGACCTACACAATATTAGGCAGGTGCTTTTAATGTTATGGCTGATCGGTGTATATATAAAGTACTTTGTATTATACATACAAAGATCAATACATAAACCGTAATGACAGAACAGGACTACGTGTGTGCATGTGTTCTTACCAGCCTCAGTGTATTTGGGTTCAGGTCGCTCCTCAGCTCCCGGTCTGGTCGGGGGCCACAGGTTCTTCAGGTGTCCAGGTAAACATCCTTCCAAACGCTCCAGTGACTGTGGCGGCTGACTCACGGCGGCCCATGTGTACAGCTGATCTTGCTGGAGAGAGAAAGACAATACAAATAGGCACATTAGGACAAGGGTGCTAAAACAGATATGCGAGAGTCACGGCTAAAGAAGAGATTGGGTTGGATTGACCAAACATCCAAATTTCAGAAACATCCATGGCTATTTTTTTGTTGTTTGTTTTAACTTTTTCTGAAGATAGATAAAGAAATTATGAAAAAACCCGAAATATGAAATGTCATGGATGAATATTTACTGAGTAATCCATTGTTTTGGATAAGAAGGGGGTCAAAATGACTATTTCCGCCTATGATTTTGGAGCAAAACTACAGGTCAATAAAATACCCTTATTAAGGTGTGAGCATCATGATTGTATTTGTACACACAGATCAGTAGATCTATTACTAATATCAGTCGACTCCAGCAGCTCTTGTTGCGTTATACGCCAATGGTGCGAGTCCAAATATGGGCAAAAACACTTTGTGTCTGCTGTTTTTCCAAAGTTGGAGCGCCTATAACTCCCGAAGTGTTAAAGATATCTTAATGTCCTTTTACATTCTGGTTTATAAAATGTTTTTATTTTTGTATCTTGATTTTGAAGACCCTAAATGGTTCAATCCCAGAGATATGGGGCTCTCAATGTGGCTCCACGCGAATGTATTTCTACAGCCGTTTCGCATCATAGCTGTAACTACATCGTGTGTTTCAACACTACTGAAACACTGTATCGATCAATCAGCATCTAGGACGTGAGCTATCCATTTCATCAAATTAAATATAGTAGATTCACTGATAAAAACAAACAAAAAAAACTCGCAAAAAAACTAAAATGACGACTCGAAGAAGAATGGCACAAGATATGAAGGCTTGTTTTCAGAGTAGAAGAATATTTAGACATGTTACTAGAAACAAGACATGACATTTTGTGCAGAAGTGTGATATAAATCATCATATTTAGTGTCTGATTTGCAGTGTGACCTGAAATGAACTTGTGAAATCTATAGGGGTCACTTCGAAATGTTTTCGGGACCTTTCCTCCCACAGCTGCAACGTCACTGACAATGATGCACATCCGCCGCAACACGAGCATTGTGATGATCTGATGTTAAACTTCACACGCAAATCAAACCGCTAACATGCATTCCACCGTGTCCGTTTCCTTTGGCTTCAATCTTGCAACTTCATACGTGTGCAACATATGCAGGATAGGAAATGCCCCGGAGGCTCCTTCGAACGGTTCTTGGAGCATGTTAGCACTCAAAAGTTCATCAGGGAATGAGTTGTGACTATGAGTTATGATGCATTTATTCAGCAGAGTCAGATCAGAGGAGTTTAATACGTGTGAAGAGAAGAAATGTGTCACCTCTCATTAAACATGTGTTAAATCATCACTCAGATCTCCGTAAATACACACAAACAAACAACCATCTCCAGCTGCCCTGCCTGACGCCGGGATGTAATGGATTACAGACGGAACGGGTCGACTGGGGTAAAGATTAAGGTATATGTTGACTTGAACGGCTCCTGGAAAGTTGCTAACAAGAACGTCGGAAGACGTAAAACGTTTCCAGCGATATTGATCACTTAGTGGCAAATAATCGGCAGATATCATGAACTGTTGATGTCAATGGAAGAACGGATGCACAATTGACACATTTGTTCTTCTCGTGTTTCGTGAATAAGGTCCTAGGGGAGTAATGGAGGTGTTATTAGCACACTTTTCCATTCTTGTGCTGCCACAGAGATTTGGGCAAATGTTTTAGTGAATCCTTTTATTGCTATTCTTCATCTTCATCTAATGCAACGGAAATGTGCACAAACTCAATTGAATGGTAAAAGTCGGGAGTTTAGGGAGGGTCTGGGTATCTCAGCGAGTATTGACGCTGACTATCACACCTGGAGTCGTGAGTTTGAATCTAGGGCGTGCTGAGTGACTCCAGCCAGGTCTCCTTAGCAACCAAATTGGCCCGGTTGCTAGGGAGGGTAGAGTCACATGGTGTAACCTCCTCGTGGTCACTATAATGTGGTTCTCGCTCTCGGTGGGGCGTGTGGTGAGTGACTCCAGCCAGGTCTCCTTAGCAACCAAATTGGCCTGGTTGCTAGGGAAGGTAGAGTCACATGGTGTAACCTCCTCGTGGTCACTATAATGTGGTTCTCGCTCTCGGTGAGGCATGTGGTGAGTTGTGCTTGGATGCCGTGGAGAATAGAGTGAAGCCTTCACATGCTGCGAGTCTCCTTAGCAACCAAATTGTCCCGGTTGCTAGGGAGGTTAGAGTCACACGGTGTAACCTCCTCGTGGTCGCTATAATGTGGTTCTCGCTCTCGGTGCGGTGTGTGGCGAGTTGTGTGTGGATGCCGCGGAGAATAGCGTGAAGCCTCCACACGCGCTACATCTCCACGGTAAGGCGCTCAACAAGTCACGTGATAAGATGCGCGGATTGACGGTCTCAGACGTGGAGGCAACTGAGGTGAGTCACTACGCCACCCGGATTGAGGCGAGTCACTACGCCACCACAAGGACTTGGAGGGCATTGGGAATTGGACGTTACAAATTGGGGAGAAAAATAGGCGGGGCTTAAAAATGTTTTTGAGTGATGTATTGGCCAGGCCAATTATTTATTAGCTGATGTTTTGCCGCTTTGATATTATTGCATTGGCCGATAACCATGACATATTATCCAATTAATAGAAGTATAGACGTATTGTTTCATAAATTATTGTAAAATTTAGTAAATAGTCAAATTTGTTGTGCATACATATGGGCATCACATGTGCAATCATTAAAATGTATTTTCTATACATGAAAATATGGGTGTTTGTATCGAAGGTAGATTTTCATTCAAACGATTTCAACTTTAATATTTCTGCTACATGAAGTTTCTTCCTCGCCATTTATTTTTGGTACTTCTCAAATGTCTTCTGTCTAGATTTGACTGTTTTAGACTTCAGACCCCGACTTTCAATATTAAACTATGAAAATACATTATTAAAAAATAACGTTTTTTCAAACGTTATTGCACTTGTTAATCAAGTGGACAAAAGTGTCAGTGAAGAGCACGCTTGAGACGAAATGAGACAAAACAAAGAAAATTCAAGAGAAATATCACTTTTACTGGTCATCAAGCGCCAATCAAAATTATGCAAAAAGTGTGAAAGTATCATATTATTGCGCCTCATTCATGAAACAAGAACGAATTTACGTAAATCATTCGTGAAGTCACTCAGACAAATTCTCGTATTAATGAAAGATTTCGAAAGTTTTCAAACGGTCACAAGAATTAAATGAGTAATAAAAAAAGTACTAATAATTAAATTAGTGAAACCTAACAAATTACTTTTTAACCCATAGCTAATACTTTAGTTACTTTACTGCTTGCATTATTTTAAAATGAATGCCCTTTATGTGTCTGGTGGGACAAATTTTATATTTGAGCTCTATAATTTAGGTTTGCATCAGTAAATCACATTCAGTTGATAACGTATGCTCAATGCTAATGCTGTTAAACCTATAAAATAACATTGTGAACCGCTTACAAATCTGTGATATCTTACAGCGTTTCGCTCAAAGATCTTCTTCAGGCATTCGGTTAATTTCTCTGAGGCCTGTCGCGATTATTAAGTCATTTGCAATAACCCCGATTATTGCGCACCTTAAATTCCAAATTGCATTTTAAATGGCCAAATAAAAGAATTAAGCGAATATATAAATGCCATGAATGACGGGTTTGTGTGTCATTAAATTGAACTTGGAGCGCCACACCACGGACATCAACCCAGAGCAGCCAAATATTTACAATATATATAAATATAAATATGAGTTCCAAAAACAACAGTGTAATTATAAAATTGAACAAAACTAAAAGTTGACAAAAGAGACATTAAATATTTTGAGGAGTGGTGGTGGTGTAGTGGTCTAATGGACATAACTGGTAAACTGGTAATCAGAAAGTCGCTGGTTCAATCCCCACAGCCACCACCATTGTGTCCTTGAGTAAGACACTTAACTCCAGGTTGCTCCGGGGGGATTGTCCCTGTAATAAGTGCACTGTATAATACATTGGTACTCAGAAGGTTGCTGGTTTGATCCCCACAGTCACCACCATTGTGTCCTTGAGTAAGGCACTTAACTCCAGGTTGCTCCGGGGGGATTGTCCCTGTAATAAGTGCTCTGTATAATACATTGGTAATCAGAAGGTTGCTGGTTTGATCCCCACAGTCACCACCATTGTGTCCTTGAGTAAGGCACTTAACTCCAGGTTGCTCCGGGGGGATTGTCCCTGTAATAAGTGCACTGTAAGTCGCTTTGGATAAAAGCGTCTGCCAAATGCATAAATGTAAATGTAAATATTGTTTCCTATTGTATTATTTGATTGACATATTTGAAGTTAAATTTGTAAAAATTACTTACGATGTACGAGGGATACATCGTAAGTAAATAATTGTGTCAGAAAGCGCAATTATTACATGACAATCAATCGTCAGAAGCGCAATTATTACTTGACAATCAATCGTCAGAAAGCGCAATTATTACTTGACAATCAATCGTCAGAAGCGCAATTATTACATGACAATCAATCGTCAGAAGCGCAATTATTACTTGACAATCAATCGTCAGAAAGCGCAATTATTACTTGACAATCAATCGTCAGAAAGCGCAATTATTACATGACAATCAATCGTCAGAAGCGCAATTATCACTTGACAATCAATCGTCAGAAAGCGCAATTATTACTTGACAATCAATGCGTCAGAAAGCGCCAATTATCACTTGACAATCAATGCGTCAGAAAGCGCCAATTATTACTTGACAATCAATCGTCAGAAAGCGCCAATTATCACTTGACAATCAATCGTCAGAAAGCGCCAATTATTACTTGACAATCAATGCGTCAGAAAGCGCCAATTATCACTTGACAATCAATGCGTCAGAAAGCGCCAATTATTACTTGACAATCAATCGTCAGAAAGCGCAATTATTACTTGACAATCAATCGTCAGAAAGCGCAATTATTACTTGACAATCAATCGTCAGAAAGCGCAATTATTACATGACAATCAATCGTCAGAAAGCGCAATTATTACATGACAATCAATCGTCAGAAGCGCAATTATCACTTGACAATCAATCGTCAGAAAGCGCAATTATTACTTGACAATCAATCGTCAGAAAGCGCAATTATTACATGACAATCAATCGTCAGAAAGCGCAATTATTACATGACAATCAATCGTCAGAAGCGCAATTATCACTTGACAATCAATCGTCAGAAGCGCAATTATTACTTGACAATCAATCGTCAGAAAGCGCAATTATTACTTGACAATCAATCGTCAGAAAGCGCAATTATTACTTGACAATCAATCGTCAGAAAGCGCAATTATTACTTGACAATCAATCGTCAGAAAGCGCAATTATTACTTGACAATCAATCGTCAGAAGCGCAATTATCACTTGACAATCAATCATCAGAAGCGCAATTATTACTTGACAATCAATCGTCAGAAAGCGCAATTATTACATGACAATCAATCGTCAGAAGCGCAATTATCACTTGACAATCAATCGTCAGAAAGCGCAATTATTACATGACAATCAATCGTCAGAAGCGCAATTATCACTTGACAATCAATCGTCAGAAAGCGCAATTATTACATGACAATCAATCGTCAGAAGCGCCAATTATCACTTGACAATCAATGCGTCAGAAGCGCCAATTATCACATGACAATCAATCGTCAGAAGCGCCAATTATCACTTGACAATCAATGCGTCAGAAAGCGCAATTATTACATGACAATCAATGCGTCAGAAGCGCAATTATCACTTGACAATCAATCGTCAGAAGCGCCAATTATCACTTGACAATCAATCGTCAGAAAGCGCAATTATTACTTGACAATCAATCGTCAGAAAGCGCCAATTATTACATGACAATCAATCGTCAGAAAGCGCCAATTATTACATGACAATCAATCGTCAGAAGCGCAATTATCACTTGACAATCAATGCGTCAGAAGCGCCAATTATTACTTGACAATCAATCGTCAGAAAGCGCAATTATTACATGACAATCAATGCGTCAGAAGCGCAATTATCACTTGACAATCAATGCGTCAGAAGCGCCAATTATCACATGACAATCAATCGTCAGAAGCGCAATTATCACTTGACAATCAATCGTCAGAAAGCGCAATTATCACTTGACAATCAATCGTCAGAAAGCGCAATTATTACTTGACAATCAATCGTCAGAAGCGCAATTATTACATGACAATCAATCGTCAGAAGCGCAATTATCACTTGACAATCAATCGTCAGAAGCGCAATTATCACATGACAATCAATCGTCAGAAGCGCAATTATCACTTGACAATCAATCGTCAGAAAGCGCAATTATTACATGACAATCAATCGTCAGAAGCGCAATTATCACTTGACAATCAATCGTCAGAAGCGCAATTATCACTTGACAATCAATCGTCAGAAAGCGCAATTATTACATGACAATCAATCGTCAGAAAGCGCAATTATTACATGACAATCAATCGTCAGAAAGCGCAATTATTACATGACAATCAATCGTCAGAAGCGCAATTATTACTTGACAATCAATCGTCAGAAAGCGCAATTATTACATGACAATCAATCGTCAGAAGCGCAATTATTACTTGACAATCAATCGTCAGAAAGCGCAATTATTACTTGACAATCAATCGTCAGAAAGCGCAATTATTACATGACAATCAATCGTCAGAAAGCGCAATTATCACTTGACAATCAATCGTCAGAAAGCGCAATTATTACTTGACAATCAATCGTCAGAAAGCGCAATTATCACTTGACAATCAATCGTCAGAAAGCGCAATTATCACTTGACAATCAATCGTCAGAAAGCGCAATTATTACTTGACAATCAATCGTCAGAAAGCGCAATTATCACTTGACAATCAATCGTCAGAAAGCGCAATTATCACTTGACAATCAATCGTCAGAAAGCGCAATTATTACTTGACAATCAATCGTCAGAAAGCGCAATTATTACTTGACAATCAATGCGTCAGAAAGCGCCAATTATTACTTGACAATCAATCGTCAGAAAGCGCCAATTATTACTTGACAATCAATGCGTCAGAAAGCGCAATTATCACTTGACAATCAATCGTCAGAAAGCGCCAATTATTACTTGACAATCAATCGTCAGAAAGCGCAATTATTACTTGACAATCAATCGTCAGAAAGCGCAATTATTACTTGACAATCAATCGTCAGAAAGCGCAATTATTTCCCGACAATTAATCGTCAGAAGCGCAATTATCACTTGACAATCAATCGTCAGAAAGCGCAATTATCACTTGACAATTAATCGTCAGAAAGCGCAATTATCACTTGACAATCAATCGTCAGAAAGCGCAATTATCACTTGACAATCAATCGTCAGAAAGCGCAATTATCACTTGACAATCAATCGTCAGAAAGCGCAATTATTACATGACAATCAATCGTCAGAAGCGCAATTATTACATGACAATCAATCGTCAGAAAGCGCAATTATCACTTGACAATCAATCGTCAGAAAGCGCAATTATCACTTGACAATCAATCGTCAGAAAGCGCAATTATCACTTGACAATCAATCGTCAGAAAGCGCAATTATTACATGACAATCAATCGTCAGAAGCGCAATTATCACTTGACAATCAATCGTCAGAAGCGCAATTATTACTTGACAATCAATCGTCAGAAGCGCAATTATCACATGACAATCAATCGTCAGAAGCGCAATTATCACATGACAATCAATCGTCAGAAGCGCAATTATTACTTGACAATCAATCGTCAGAAAGCGCAATTATTACTTGACAATCAATCGTCAGCCAAACGTCATAATCATGACAGCCCCAATTATGATAATTATGAATGAACGTGCACACGCCCCCTCTTTACGTTTGTTTGGAGTTCATTAACACACACGTTTGCTAACAAATCTGGAGAGATTTCGGCAAGGTCCATTTAACAAGCAAATTACTCTGAATTTACTCTTATATTAACGAAAGTTTCAAGAATGAGGCCGATTGTGTGCATTTAAGATGCATCAAACGCGAGCTATGAAATTATGCGTATCAAGACAAAGGAGTCGGTCGTTTTATTTGATAAAGGTTATAAATGTAATCACAGTGCTTAAAGTGCCCAAAGTTGAAGCAGCACCCATGACATAATAGATACGCTGCATTATTTCGGACATCGTCTAGCATTGGTCGACCACAAGTAAAAACCTGCTAGTAAACGAAGTGTGCGAGTCGTCTGTTAAAGACTGGACCTGATAGAGGACAGTCTGTACGAGTCCAAGCGGGACCGCATCTTCGCCGTGTCCGTTCACAAACTCCTGAACGTCACAGAGTCCTCCAGGCTCGGCAGAGCACAGGACGGGTGAGGACAAACCCCTAGAAACATCCGTCCGGTCATCCTGCATCACTGCTCATCGCCATAGCAACATGCACAGAGCACGTCAGTGCTGTAAACACGCGTACAGCTCTCAGTTGCAGATTTGTTGAAGTTATCCGCTGCAAATCCCTGATGACATCAGCGGTGATACGTCTACCTTAAACACGCTTATGTCCATGACTCGGCATCATAAGCCATCCCAGTATCTCCCTGCATACGTCACAGCTGCGCAGTACAGAAGGTCCAAAGCTGCAGCCGTTTCAAAACAACCTTCCATCTTGGATCTGTGGCGGCCTTCACCAGTACAGATGCTGCAGTGAGATAAGAATCTCTCTCTCTCTCTCTGAGATTCAGCAAGAGAGTGACAACGGTTTTCACAATTCAGAGGGCTCAGATTTACCCAAGAGCCAATCACACGACTGCAAATATGTCAACGGGTAGAAAATGCTGAGCACACACTTTGGTGTCACGCACACACTCTAGAGTCACTGCAACAGCAATGATGCAGCAAACACACATTATCAAATAAACATGAAGCCCCGCCCAATCACAGTCTGTTAAAGAGACAGTTCAGCCATTAAATCGTCGTCCTCTCTCATATTAACTACTACTGTACAGTTAGTACTTTATGCACAGTGGCAGACCGGGATGCACCAATATAAACATGTATGTCCGATACAGACACCGATTTGCATAATCTATAGGCGAACGTTACAATTTCACACTATGCATATTTTGGGCAATTCCACGGAAGTGTCAATCACATCATTAAAAACTTTTAAATTCTGTATTATAGTGATATATAATGGATAATACCATCCAGACCGCTAGAGGGCGCCGCTTGCTCGCGCAGTGCTGACTGCTTTAGTAAATCGCACAAGGCCATATTGTGATTATCTTATTTCAATCATGCAGCATTAATGATATCATGCCGATCTCTCGGAAGTCAATGTCTGCTGGTTTTGAATGGTTATCATCATCACGTAGCCCATAGGTAAGTGCCGTTTTCACAACGGTCAGGTCCGCACGGCGGTTTTTCCACAACGCGAGAACGAAAAATTATAAAAATGAAATATAACATGTTATAACCGTTCTACATATTGTGGCTATTATTATTTCTGGATTGTGCATTTAAATTCAGAGATTTAAAAGGGTGTTACCAAATAATTATAAATACACCTCCCGTATTTCATATTGCCGTATTCATGCTTATAACTGATGGATATGCCGATGGTTTAATTCAGTCAATAATTGGCCAATAAATATTTCTAGTGGCTGGTTATTTTGTTCACTGTGTGGGTCGGGCACCTGTACAGAGTTTTTCCTTTACATATTTGTTTTATCTTAATTTTTGCCATTTTATATATTAGTTTTGTTATTGTGTATTTTCCGTGTGGACCGCAGGAAGACAAGCAGACACTTTGTGGAAGGTAATGGGGATCCGAATAAAGAAAAACAATAATACTAAAGAATAACATGTTAAAAAATTATAATATATGATTTTTTTGCCCTTCATTTTTATTATATCATTTTTTTTACTACATTTTATTATAATGTAAAAAAAAATTGGCTCCCATTTATTATAAAATGTATTTTTTTTGCTCTTCATTTTTTTATTTTATATATATTTATTTTTCCCCCCATTTTTTTTATTAACTACATAAAGTGTTGACAGTCACAGGTCGCTATATGCTTTCAGTATTGTATCATAAAGAGCAGCGTGAACATTCTGCTGAACATCTCTTTATGTTCCACTGAAGAAAAATAAAAACAGATTTGGGGAAAAAATGACCATTTTCATATTTGGCAGAACTATTCCTTCAGAAGAAATCATGTTGTCATAGTAACTGGGGTTGATGTTTTAATTGTGTGTGAATGTTGCTGCAGAATCACAGTTGATAACAAACCAGCCCGAATCAGTCAGTAGATGGCACTGTGTGTGTGTGTGTGTGTGAGTGTGTGTGAGAGAGAGAGAGAGAGTGTGTGTGTGAGAGAGAGAGAGAGTGTGTGTGAGAGTGTGTGTGAGAGAGAGAGAGTGTGTGTGTGAGAGAGAGAGTGTGTGTGTGAGAGAGAGAGAGTGTGTGTGTGAGA
>NC_068308.1:40309567-40314567 GCF_025860055.1 Xyrauchen texanus | reverse complement strand
ACACACAGACACACACACACACACACTCACAGACTCACACACTGAATCACACACACACACAAACACACTGAACGCACGCGCTCTCTCACACACACACACAGACTCAGACTCACACACACACTCACACAGACTCACACACACACACAGACTCACATGCTCTCTCACACACACACACTGTCAGTCACACACACAGACTCACACACACTGAACGCACGCGCTCTCACACACACACACACACTCACTCACACTACACACACACACACCGAACGCACGCGCTCTCTCTCACACACGCGCACACACACACACACTGAACGCACGCGCTCTCTCTCACACACGCGCACACACACACACTGAACGCACGCGCTCTCACACACACACACACACTCACTCACACTACACACACACACACCGAACGCACGCGCTCTCTCTCACACGCAGCACACACACACACACTGAACGCACGCGCTCTCTCTCACACTGCACAGCACACACACACACTGAACGCACGCTCTCTCTCACACACACACACTCACTCACACTACACACACACACCGAACGCACGCGCTCTCTCTCTCTCACACACGCGCACACACACACTGAACGCACGCGCTCTCTCTCACACACACTGAACGCACGCGCTCTCTCTCACACACGCGCACACACACACACACACTGAACGCACGCGCTCTCTCTCACACACACTGAACGCACGCGCTCTCTCTCACACACTCGCACACACACACACACACACACATTCAGCAGTGTGTCAAAAAGCCCTGTTTTAGCACTAATTATCGCTTTCACACCTGAAGAACTGTAATTTCTCAAAGACATTTTGGTACATTTCTAGCTCTTTCTCCGGGATAGGCACTTTAGGGGCGTATAGGGACTGTGGGAGCCTGTGATTGGTCAAAACCCCAATGACACACAAACAGATTTGAGGAGTTCGCAGCAGCCATTGGTACAAACTTGTAGCCGCTACTCCGAGGATTTTACTATTCTGAACAGAAATAACACACTGACGGAGTCATGTGACGACCTCGAGCACTTATCCTGCTGCAGTTTGGGATCGATCCGTCAGTGCATCTGATCTAAGTGCAGTTCTGTAACGTGTTCTGAAAGGGCTTTAAAGACAGCATCATCTCAGAGGCGCTGCTATTGATCTGACTGGCTGAGAGAGCCGGTGATGTCACTAATGGGCACGAGTCCTCCGGGCCTGATCAGCCGGATGCCATCTGCTGAAGTGTGTGTGTGTGTGTGTGTGTCAGATCTTCATTAAAGAGGAGAGAACAGGTCTTGATGACATCATTCCAGCTATAAGAACAGGAAGTCTTTTGTTTGTGGCTCTTCGGCAGAAGTTTGTCCGGTGGGATAAAATCATTAAGATAGTTTCAAACATCAGGTTTGTAGAAATATAGTCGGTCCATGTGGGTTTCATAATTAAATATAAAGCAGAAGGTATTAAAATACTTTCCTTGCTCCTTGAATTCACGTGTACACATAAAAAAAAAAAAAAAAGATTTAAATTTTTTTTTTTCACCTGATTTTGATCTGAAGGTTTTTTTTTTATAAGTAGCAATTAAAAAATTTAATTCCTCGCTGCTTTTCATTGTAAGAAAAAAGCAGCATATTATTATTATTTTTTATATATATATATATATATATATATATATATATATATATATATATATATATATATATATATATATATATATATATATATATATATATATAATAAAAATTATAATATTAAAATCAAAATAATATATAAATATAATAAAAATTATTAAATAAATCACAATAATTATATATATATAAAAAATGATTATTAAATAATCAAAATAATAATTATATATATAAATATAATAAAAAATTATAATATTAAATGTGTATCTCCACTGCCCCTTCTCGAGAGCCCTCCAAAATGGCCAAATAGCTGCACCATTTATTATTGAATAAATCTAAGCTGCCCATTATTCTACATGACATTTCCTCTAATGGCGCCACCCCGCCCGTCTCCGTGCACCTCTCTTGAAACTAGTGCGCTCCAGCAGACTTCTGTCCCCCAAGAACAATCCGTCTGCCAATCATCACACTGGCTAGGACACAACTTATTTTCTTATTGAATATTGTTTATAAAAATAAGTAAATAACCATATATCCTATATAAAAGCAGAGGTCCATCACTATTGATTGTCTTTAGTTTGCATTTAACCCTTGTGTGACATTCAGGACATTGTCCTTTTCCTTTATTTCTATCATTTTGGCTGTTAATGCCAACGTAAACATTTGGCCAAATGTGTGTATTTTGGGGGGGGGAATTTTGATATTTCATCCTCACGTGTTTCATCAGGAAGTGCGTAGAGGACGTTGTTCCGACCAAAACTATACGGATATACCCCAACCAGAAACCATGGGTTAACGGCGATGTTCGTGCAGCACTCACTGCGCGGACCTCCGCTTTTAATTCTCCTAACACGGAGGAGCGTAAACAAGCCAGTTATGCCCTCCGTAACACCATCAGTGCAGCTAAACGCCAGTACAGGCACAAGCTTGAAGGCCAGTTCAACACCACTGACTCTAGAAGTATGTGGCAGGGAATTAACACAATCACGGACTACAAGCGGAATAAAGTCTCCGCCATGAACACCGCTGCATCTCTCCCGGACGAACTTAATACATTTTATGCTCGTTTTGAGGACAGTAACACCGCCCTCGCGGAGAGAGCACTCGCTGCTGACGCTACAGAGGTTGATTCACTCTCCGTCTCTGTTGTGGATGTAACCCGATCATTCCGACGGGTGAACATCCGTAAAGCCGCGGGTCCAGACGGCATTCCGGGCCGCGTCATCAGAGCGTGCGCGAATCAACTGGCTGGTGTTTTTACGGACATTTTCAATCTGTCCCTCTCCCTGTCTGTAGTCCCCACATGCTTCAAAACATCAACCATTGTGCCTGTACCGAAGCAAGCTATAATCACATGCTTAAATGACTGGCGTCCTGTTGCTCTGACCCCATCATCAGCAAATGCTTCGAGAGGTTAATCAGAGATCACATCTGCTCTGTTCTGCCCCCCTCTTTGGACCCATTGCAGTTTGCCTACCGCAACAACCGCTCCACTGATGATGCCATTGCATCTACACTACACACTGCTCTCTCCCATCTGGTAAAAAGGAACACATATGTGAGAATGCTGTTTGTAGACTACAGCTCAGCATTCAACACCATAGTGCCCTCCAAGCTTGATGAGAAACTCCGGGCTCTGGGCTTAAACAGCTCGCTGTGCAGCTGGATCCTGGATTTCCTGTCAGGCAGACGTCAGGTGGTTAGAATGGGCAGCAACACCTCCTCATCACTGACCCTCAACACTGGAGCCCCACAGGGCTGTGTTCTCAGCCCACTCCTGTATTCCCTGTACACACATGACTGTGTGGCAACACATAGCTCCAATGCCATCATTAAGTTTGCTGACGATACGACGGTGGTAGGTCTGATCACTGACAATGATGAAAGAGCCTACAGAGAGGAGGTGCACACTCTGACACGCTGGTGTCAGGAGCACAACCTCTCCCTCAGCGTCAGTAAAACCAAGGAGCTTGTTGTGGACTTCAGGAAGAAAGGCGGAGAACACAGCCCCATCACCATCAATGGAGCACCGGTGGAGAGAGTCAGCAGCTTCAAGTTCCTCGGTGTCCACATTACTGAGGAACTCACATGGTCCGTCCACACTGAGGCCATTGTGAAGAAGGCTCACCAGCGCCTCTTCTTCCTGAGACGGCTGAGGAAGTTTGGAATGAACCACCACATCCTCACACGGTTCTACACCAGCACTGTAGAGAGCATCCTGACTGGCTGCATCACTGCCTGGTACGGCAATAGCACCGCGCACAACTGCAAAGCCCTGCAAAGGGTGGTGCGAACTGCCAGGAACATCATCGGAGGTGAGCTTCCCTCCCTCCAGGACATATATAACAGGCGGTGTGTGAAAAAAGCTCGGAGGATCATCAGAGACTCCAGCCACCCGAGTCATGGGCTGTTCTCACTGCTACCATCAGGCAGGCGGTATCACAGCATCAGGACCCGCACCAGCCGACTACATGATAGCTTTTTCCCCCAAGCAATCAGACTGTTGAACACTTGATCTATCAGGATCAATAATTAGCACTGCACTTTATTAATCTATAATCTCACACTGGACTGTCAACATATTCTCCTCAATACAACTGCTATATATATATATATACACATATATATTTCATATACTCCCACTTATTGTATTGTATTGTATATTCTGTTCTATATTCTGCATTGTATATAATTATTGTGTTGTGTAAGTATGTGTACATCTGATTTGTAAATTGTTTTGTGTAAGTATGTGTACATTTGATATGTAAATTGTTTTGTGTAAGTATGTTGTTTATTGTAATTGGTATATGTCTCGTCACTGTCATGACTGCTATGTTGCTCGGAACTGCACACAAGAATTTCACCTACTGTTGCACTTGTGTACATGGTAGTGTGACAATAAAGTGATTTGATTTGATTTGATTTGATTTGATCAGTTTCTATAATACATCCATAACACACGGAGTACATAGAGTAGCTACACTCAGGACCGTCGGGACAACAATGTTCCCATTGAAACCCATTAAAACTGATCCCAGTGCCATTAAAGCATAAAATCATGAATTATATGATATCAAGCTTTCATAACGGAGTGCTGGCTTCAACATTTACATTTGTAATATATTTTCCACCAGATGGCGCCATTTCACTCATGTTTATCCTGTGGAGCAAATAAAAGCTTTTCCCCAATTCTGTTTACTGTATTATAGAGACCTGCAGGACAACTGAATACATGATGCAGATACAAGTGTGTGTGTGTGTGTGTGTGTGTGTGTGTGTGTGTGTGTGTGTGTGTGTATTCTCTGTTTACTGTATTATAGAGACCTGCAGGACAACTGAATACATGATGCAGATACAAGTGTGTGTGTGTGTGT
>NC_068308.1:40297067-40304567 GCF_025860055.1 Xyrauchen texanus | reverse complement strand
GTTGTGCATGTATGTATTGAGAAGTGTGTGTGTTGTGTGTGTGTGTGTTGTGCATGTGTGTATTGAGAAGTGTGTATTAAGAAGTGTGTGTGTTGTGTGTGTGTAGTGCATGTATGTATTGAGAAGTGTGTGTGTTGTGTGTGTGAGTGTGTTGTGCATGTGTGTATTAAGAAGTGTGTGTGTGTGTGTGTGTGTGTGTGTGTGTGTGTGTAAAACAACAGCACCATTATATATCAAACTGCCATTTAGAAGGGTTAAATCCTGAAAATGAATATTTAGTAGTTACGATCAGGACTGATGTTAGTTAAAAAAATGACTTATTGAAAGTGGAAAATAATAAATAATAATATTATGGCAGTTTTTTGATGTGATCCTCTAAAGGACCTCCGAGGTTTAAAGCAGATATAACGGCGAGCGGAGGAGAGACCAACAGATCCGAAACTGTTCATCAATTACTGGCATAAAGATCTCTGCCAACAACACAACAGTCTCAGAGAGGAAATATATTCACTACGGTCAAAACAACACAAATGAACAGAGGAACAAGAGAACAGGCCTTTCTTTCACTCGCTCAACCCTTTTATCAGTGAGTCACATGTTCAATCTCATTATTATTCCTCTTTGACACATGACAACAGCTCACGGACATCCCATAATGACTCAATACAGGACAGACTCGGGCTCGCATTATAATTATCATAGTTCTCAAGTGTAAAGGAGCTATACGTGTCTCTTCGTTCTTCAGTGACATTAAAGATTTCAGCCAGCAGGTGGCGACAGACTTGTTTCCTCGGATTACTACGACAACAGTGCAGCTGGGAAATACAGTTAAACTAACTTTAGCATTAAAGCTGATGACAGCGGAGAGACGACATGCTCGAGACGCTTGGCTAATCCCGGAGTATACATGTGAGGATCTCTAATCAACATGGCGGAGGTGAGAACAGTTTCTATAGTGAATGACTCCTGCGCACCGGCTACTGCGAAATACTCAGGGAGGGGCACCCCAACTCGTCCTCCATTTACACAGAGAATATAGGATGTATTTGACCATTTTTGTGTGTTGGGAGGCAGTCGGGTTGATGTCAGCACTGTGGCACAATGTCGATTACCACATAAAATTAATTTCACACCAGGAGTCGTGAGTTTGAATCCAGGGCGTGCTGAGTGACTCCACCCAGGTCTCCTTAGCAACCAATTTGTTCCGGTTGCTAGGGAGGGTAGAGTCACATGGGGTAACCAAATTGTCCCGGTTGCTAGGGAGGGTAGAGTCACATGGGGTAACCTCCTCATGGTCACTATAATGTGGTTCTCGCTCTCAGTGGGGCGTGTGGTGAGTTGTGCGTGGATGCCGCGGAGAATAGCGTGATGCCTCCACACACGCTACGTCTCCATGGTAATTCTTCTGATAAAACTTGTGCATTATTTGAGCGGTTAAGTTGTTTAAATCTTTGTTTTTACAGTTATTTTTGGGTTTTAATGTTTAAGGCATTACGTCGTCATGGCAACAAAGTTGTAAATTGTCTGTATCTTTCCACAGATGCAGTTATTAAGTGATTTAATGACAGTAAAATCATGTTAACACACATATTGTTTATGTCTTGTGTCGATACTTGTGAAACAGTATTTTAATGTTTACAGATTAAACCCCATTGACTTGCATTGGAAGTGACTCACTGGAACACACATTTGTGCTTTATTTTTTTTTTTTTACAAGTCAGCATTTGTGTCATAATGTTGATTACCAAAAATACATTTCGCCTCGTTCCTCCTTTTCTTTATATTTAACGCTTTACATCTTTAATGCAAATATATTGAACACATTACATCTTCCATTGAAACGCGTCGCATCTTAATTGCATTTATATTTAACGTGTCGCATCTTTAACGCGGTTATATTTAACGCGTCGCATCTTTAACTCGGTTATATTTAACGCGTCGCATCTTTAACGCGGTTATATTTAACGCGTCGCATCTTTAACGCGGTTATATTTAACGCGTCGCATCTTTAACGCGGTTATATTTAACGCGTCACATCTTTAACACGGTTATATTTAACGCGTCGCATCTTTAACGCGGTTATATTTAACGCGTCGCATCTTTAACGCGGTTATATTTAACGCGTCGCATCTTTAACGCGGTTATATTTAACGCGTCACATCTTTAACACGGTTATATTTAAGGCGTCGCATCTTTAACACTGTTATATTTAACGCATCGCATCTTTAATGCAGTTTTGCATACTTTATTAATAAGAGTTAGTTTAAGTTATAGATGGACTGAAGTGAACAGAAAGGTGAGAGTCTTCACCTCATTATACACGATAACAAAATACATGTTTGATTTGTTTTGGCTTGTATTCCAATATAAATAAATCTCCTTTAAAACAATGTACATTTACTTTAACAGCTAAATTGCAGAATAAAGAAATATTATCTGACAAATAATAAAAATACAAATATTTTAAAACATCTAAAAATCCTTTAATGAGATGCATTCACCTGAGAAGCAGCATATCAGATATTTAGTCTTGCTTTTAGAGAATAGATCTTGAACATGAGTATATTTTATCCTTAATGCACTCACAGAATTACAAACAAGTGAAAAATAAACTTAGAATATAATAATTTTTTCCTTCAGTTCAGTGAATGTCATTTAAAGTTAGTCCTGTAGTTTTGGCATGTTATTAGTGCACCCCATGATTTCAAAACTCACCTGTGAAAACGTCCTGGAAGCCGCAGGTAGGGGCCTGAACCACAGACGCCCTTTGTGTCGGACTGCCCGTCCTGAGTGTGCCCTCTGAGCCACCGTACTCCAGGTAATCAGCTGAGCCTGTTGCTTTGGGAGGCAGGGACCGCAGTTCCTCCGTCCAGTCCGCCGATCGACTGATGGGACCCGTGATGGTGTAGGACCGCTGCCGCTTCACTCTTCTCCTCTCCGCCCTGATAATAGTTGCCAGGGAGTCCCGGCCTCGGCGTGTGGCCAGCGGGCTGTGGGACGGCGAGGGTGCGGGCGAGCACAAGGGCGAGCTGAGCTGCCGCGTGGTTGTTCTGATGTAGGACGTGCTGATGGAGGGGTAGGGCTTCACGGAGTTGCCACCGTTCGATTTTAAGAGCCTTGAGGCGAGCGGACTTTCCTGTTGCGAGAAAGTAACGCAACTCTTCCGCCGTTGGACGGCGGGCGTTTCGTCCTCATTGTCAGGTGGTTCGGAGGTCATCTCCACAGCGCTGAGACACTCCAGGGAACCCGCCGACACCGTATCCGTGCTTGGCCCGTCTTTAGGCGACCCGTCCGAGGGATTTCCATTTTCTTCCTCTTCGACGGCTTCCACAGCGCTTTCGAACGAGGCCGTGAGGTCCGGGAAGCTGGTGGTGCTGGTCGTCTTGGCAACGGGGCTTGTGGAAAGGGGGGAGATGCTCGCTGCCTCTGGCTCTTTTGTGACTGTTGCCATGGCGATGGAGGCACAAAGGGCAGCGTCTGACTCTCCATTCACAGCCCTCTCCTCTTCTGCGGGCTGCGGGGAGAGACGCACGCTGCCAACATTCCCGTTTTCTCGTTTGGCGAGCGCTTCCAGCACAGTGAAGGGCTCCGAGTCCGGGGTGGGGGTGCTTTTAGCATCACTTAAGCTGGTTTGTATATAGTCTTTCTCCCAGGGCAGCTCGGCGCCACAGAGAACCACACTCTGCTTTAGACGGATGGCTTGCTGAATGTCAGCCAACAGATCCTCTTGTTCTGCGGCCGAGTGGAAGCTGTACATATCCGTGTCCGATCCGGAGCTCACCACTTTCTTCTCCTCTTCCTCCGGGCCGTCGGTGGCATCCAGCGTGGTCTGTCTGCTGTCGGCCACCAGTCGAGGCCTCTCGAATTCGGAGTCCGACTGGCCCAGCTCATCTCCGGACAGATCCGGTGTTTTATTGCACAGAGATGGGACGCTGTCGAGTTCCTCAAGCTGGGAGTCTAACGCATCCTCTTTAGAGCCGCCCAGAAATCCTTTCACCTTCCCGAGGCCCTTACGCTTCCGTATGTGAGGAAAGACGGATTTGGAGTCCGATTTGTTTTTCTTCTTCCCTCCCTCCCCACCCTTACCGTGTTTACCGTGAGATTTCTTCCCTTGAAATCCTTTCTTGGTGCCATTATTCTCCCTGAGAGCTCCGCACTCCTCGGCCGCGCCTCCTCCTGCATCCCCCCCGGCGGAGCGCTTGAGCTTTCCGTCTTGATTTCCCATGATGAGCAGCTCTCTCACGCCATGGCCGCTCCCGAGCCCGTGTTTACATCTGCGTGTGCGCCCTGTCGATGACGTGCTCTCGCTGTCAGATGACGATAATGAGAGCAACGGGATGGAGGAGGCGGTGAGGAAAGAGAGATACAGGAGCTCGCTCTCACTCTCCAGCTCATCCTGGAGTCTGCAGAGCGTGCCGGGATGGGAGGGGGAGCGGCCTCGAGGGAGCCATGTAGTGCCGTCTGCATACAGCCCCTCCCTCTGCGTGTGCTGCGTGTGCTGCATGTGCTGCGTGTGGGGGAGACAGCACTGCTGTCGTCTGCACAGACTCAAGGCACACAGCAGTCTCTGCCTGAAGCCGGTTACCTCCAGCATCTGCACGGGCCGCTGCATCACACACTCTCACACACACACACTCGCACAAACACCAGCTACTAATGGAAAAGAGAAACAACAACAAAATAGCTGTTAGAAATAATAAATACATTTACACTGAGAAAACAAACATGCTTTGTATCGTTTTCCAGTGAACATATCTCCAATAAATAAATCATTATAGGAACTGAGCAAGACATTTGATATTGTGCAGATAACAGATATTACAATTTTTTTCTTAACGGTTTATGATAAACAGGTTTAAAAATAAAAACAAACAAGTGGAAAAGAATCTTGACTTCTCTCTCTCTCTCACTCACTCACTCACTCACTCACTCACTCACTCACTCACTCACTCACTCACTCACTCACTCACTCACTCTCTCTCTCTCTCTCTCTCTCTCTCTCTCTCTCTCTCACTCAAATTAGCTTTATTGGCATGACTGTATACAGTGTACAATGTTGCCAAAGCAGTAATAAACACATTACAAACATAAAAACAACAACATGTATATACAATAAATGAATAACACACACACACTCTCTCTCACACACACACACACACTCTCTCTCTCTCTCTCTCTCTCTCTCTCTCTCTCACTCACTCACTCTCTGCATCTACACACATTTCACATACTCTCTCTCTCTCTATCTCTCTCACTCACACACTCTCTCTCTCTCTCTCTCTCCTCACTCACACACACTCTCTCTCTCTCTCTCTCTCTCTCTCACACTCACTCCACACACACACACACACACACACACTCTCTCTCTCTCTCTCTCTCACTCACACGCAAGCCGCTTTAACATAGAGAACAGGGGACTCAAAATCACTGGCAGCTTTATTATAATATGATTAAGTGTTTTATCTACTATTAATGTTTGTATTATTCTACATTTATCAGTTTAAGAGGTGAAACTCGTGATGTGGCTGATACGAGTTCAATGGAAGACTTTATTATTGTTATATTATATTATACAGCATCAGTTGATAATCCAAGCGTTATAGCAGATAAACAACTTCAAACGGAGAACAGATGCTGTGAACGGTGTGACTGACTGAACGAACGGCGTCTTCTTTTTAACAGCGGCTAGCAAACTAAAATTGGGCATTAGCGCCATCTACTGTTAACATGGGAACATCGTTTCCCCCGTATAGATATCTATGGTTTCTCCAGCCGGAACATGAGACAGCCGGTTCTTCTTTCCCGTGTTTACGGACATGACGTAATGAGCAAAAATGTACATCATAAGCCAACGATTTTGCGCCAAATCGTTTTTACAGGCTTACCATAGTGAATCGGGGTAAAGTAAAAACATTGTTTTGAACACTGGTCATTGATGTACTCAATCAATAATGGAAATGTGTTTTTTAAAGATCAAAATAGCATAACATTGGAAAAATTTCCACTTCCTGGACACTTCCATTTTTCAACACCATAAGAGAGCAACAAAAAAAAAAGCACAAATGTGTGTTCCAGTGAGACACTTCCAATGGAAGTCAATGGGGTTTAATCTGTAAACATTAAAATACTCACTGACACATGAACAATATGTGTGTTAACATGATTTTACTGTCATTAAATCACTTAATAACTGCATCTGTGGACAGTTATAGACAATTTTACAACTTTGTTGCCATGACGACGTAACGCTGTAATCCCAAAAACGACCACACAAATTACGATTTAAAACAACAACAGCTCAAATAATGCACATGTTTTAACAGAATAACTAATGTAAGAGCTTTTATAAAATTAAAAACGTCACATTTCTGCCTTTTAAACCCTCCACAATTGGACCCCATTGACTTCCATTGTAAGTGCCTCACTGTAATCTCGATTTTTGCTTTTTTTATTATTTTGTCTTGCCACAAATGTAATTTCTTAAAGGAATCTGTGGAAACAATGCCAGAGCACCATCCTTAATAAAGTTCACTACAATTAAACTAGTTACTAGCGCATACAATGTAATTTATCAAATAACTCAATCTAAATCTAAAGTTTAGAGTGTGAGAAATTATTGATATTGACTCTGGAACGTCAAAGAAGTACTTTAAGATGTATAACTCGATCTATAAACTGAAAATATTGAGTGTTTGTCTCGAATACTCACTGAGGAAACACCGACACACACTTAATCCTCCATCATGACCGTGCGCGTGCGCGTGTGCGTGTGTGTGGCCATACGTTTAAAAGAGACACCTGTGCGGCAATCACAATCATTTTTCCCATAGACGAATTGATTATTAACAATAACTTATAAACCTTTAAAGACAGACCTACCGTGAGCTCCGAGGGTGTTCATCGATGGTATATGATTCTGTTGAAGCCATCCATCTGCGTTATTTCAAATTCATTGTTTAGAAATCACGTTTAATAACGGAATTCCTGGTCAACAACTACATTACCCATCGTACAGCAGTGAAAGGTCCACCAATCAGAGAACCGTGAACGAGAAAGCCCGCGAAATAAGCCCGCCCAATTCGGTCTCTCTGCACGGTGTATATCGGGATGTAAATATAATCATAAATATATTGTTTCTATACTTATAATCAACAAACTAAAATTATAAACTAAAATTAACTAAAAACAGTTTCATATTCGACCATGTCAATCGCAATGCTTCATGGGATTGTAGTTCATGGAGTTGTAGTTCTCGTCCGATTGACGAGTCGGACTTACACATAATTGTGTCTTAAAATAAAGTCTGTAATGTTGAGATTTTCCTCGGAGTTTGTTAGTTTGGTTCATGCTTTACAACTCTTTAATTTATTTATTTATTTATTTTTTTTTAAGTCTATGGAAGAAATGAATGTGGAAAAATACGTAATCCCGTTACATGTATTCCGTTACTCTCCAACACTGTATACTGCAGACTACTTGGAACGGACTGAAATTAATCAA
>NC_068308.1:40272067-40289567 GCF_025860055.1 Xyrauchen texanus | reverse complement strand
CACAAGTCTCATATGGACTTGTTTTGTACATCAAATAGCATTAAGAGGTCCTTTTTTACCAACACTGAACCACTGTTGTGTGTGTGTTGTGAAGTGTGCGCCAGTGTAATGACTCCGGGCGGACACATAACAAAGGCGTCACCCTTCACACCAGTGTTTATGCTATTTTAACGTTAAATGCGTTAATCGCGGACTCAACTCAGGCTCGATTATTTAAAGACTTGGACTTGACTTGGACTCAACTCGGACCAGACTGTTTAAAGACTCAGACTCGACTCAGACTCTCTATTCATCAATGTTTAACAAATTGGTAAAATCGGGTTAAAAGTTTGTTTGTGCCTACTTACTAGTGAAAAGTATTAATTTTGATATCAATAATTATACTGGTAATCGTGCAAATATCCATTCTTGATATCAACATTTGAATTAAAACTAATAATGCTCATTTTTGAAATCTGGAATCGTAATATATTAGATGTGAAATTTCTCCAAGCAAAAATATAATAACAGATCTATAATCTACATCTATAATTGTGTTTTGAACAAGAGTGAATGACACGTCATTGTGAAATTATACTAGGGGAAATGCAGTTACAGATATCAGTGATTTACTATGTACATATTCTGTGTGGTAACTCCATTATTGAGGTAAAGAGTTAGCATTTACACAAGTTCATTTAATTATAGATATCTATAACTCATATCTTGCACATGATTAAAGTTTATTCAGCTTGCCATAAGTTGAAAAGATCAATAAAACAATGGGTGCATCACTTGAAACAGTTAGTGACCAGCAGATGCATGCTTGTAAGTTTTCAGTAATGCATTTCTGAATCTGAACGAGTCAAGGTCGTAATTCCCAGGGAATGCATTTACTATTAAAAAGGTACAGTATCGCTTTAATGCACTCCAAGTCACTCTGGAAAACAGTGTTGTGTGAATGCAATGCAACTAGTTTTCCGCAGGGCTTTTTCTCCTGTTGGCGATCGCTGGCGGCCTCTGCTGGTATTGTGGTTTGTTTTGTTTCCTCTTGTTCCATTGGCACAGTAAGATGGATTTAAATGTGATACGGAAGGTTTTGTTGCACAGCGCGTAACACATGGGGTTCACCGTGCTGTTGACGTAACACAACCAGTAGCCCAAAGCCCACAGGCTCTGCGGGATACACTCGTTACAGAACGTGTTCACCAGAACCATGATGTTATACGGCGTCCACGTGATGATGAAGGCCAACAGAATGGCGCTCAACGTCTGTGCCGCTTTCTTCTCCTTCACGAGGGACATCTTCTTGCGCTTATTGACCTGCGTTCTGGCCTTGCATGTGAAGCGTTTGGCCAGAGTGGCGTCTTTGAAGGAGACGTTGGCGTTGGGTTGATCTTTTGAGCTCACGGAAGCCTTCGAGTCCAGCGTGGAATGCCCGGATGTTTTGGAAACTCCCTTTCTTGAACGTTTCTCCTCCGCATCTGGCTTTAATGGCTCGTCTTTGGATGGGCGGAGCCTTTCTGAGTCTCCGCCTCCTTTGATACCAGGCATGTTCAGTACGATGGAGTAGATGGCTCGGGGTTCATCTCCGTCCTCCTCTTCATCCGATTGGTCGATGGAGACGGCCGTCTCGTTATTATTCCAGCTGTCGCTGCTGCTTCGGTCCGTGTCGCTGCGACCGCTCCAGCCTTTACGACTCCAAAACCAAAAGCGACTTTTCTTCATCCCGGAACTCCTCTGGCTCTGGTTCCTGCTGTGACTGAGTGAGCTGCCCGTCATCATGGTGACAGATTCCTCCAAACTTCCATGAGTCCCTTGGCTTCCTGAACCTTTTAAGCCGGCGAGCTCTTTGGAGCGATTTTCCGTCTCTTTATAGATCCGCCAGTAGAGGATAGTCATGATGGTGACGGGCAGGTAGAACGCGGCGATGGCTGTGCAGAAAGTGGTTATCGGCTCGGAGAGAAACTGAATGTAACATTCGCCGGGAAGAACCGTCCGTTCTCCGACAAAGTACTGCCAGAAGAGAATGGCGGGTGCCCATAGGACAAACGAAATGGACCAGGCGAGTCCAATCATCGTCATCGCTCTCTTAGTGGTCCGTTTCACTCTATACGTTAGTGGCCGCGTCACGGAAAAGTACCTGTCGAAACTGATAACCAACAAGTTCATGACAGATGCATTACTAGCCACATAGTCGATGGCCAGCCACAGGTCACATGCCCAATTCCCTAATGCCCACTGGTCCATGACTATATACGTTGTGTAGAGGTTCATCGACAGTATTCCAATAATGAGGTCCGCAAATGCCAAACTGAGCAGATAATAGTTATTCACCGTCTTTAACTGCTTGTTCACTTTAAACGACACCAGGACTAATATGTTCCCAATGATGGTGACTAACGACAGCGACCCGCACAAGAACACGATTATAATGACTTGCCAGATGGTATGACCGCCGAGTGGGTCATACGTCACCGTGGGCAGGAGTGTGGCATTGTGGGAGCTGGTCAGATTGGCGCTTTGTTGTAGAGAATTGTTGGCTGGCAAACCGCCCGTCTCCGTCCAGATGTCATGTGGTACAAACACAGTGACGGGATAGCCCCGCATGCCCGGCGAGCTGTTGGTCAGGAATAACCCAGGCTCGGCACTCAGCGTCAGATTCATGATGCCATATTCTGTGAACAAAGCTGACAGAAAGAGGAATTAGCATGTAGCTGGATACAGTTAAACCAAATATGGTCATTTTGAAAAATCAGTCCAAACCCGTATAACTGTCTTTCTTCTGTAGAACACAAAATGTGGTATGGAAAAAAAGATGCAATGTGAATAGTGACTGAGACTTACATTCTGGCTAATGCCTCCTTTTGTGTTCCACAAAAGAAAAATATTAATACGAGTTTGGAGCAACATGAGGTTGAGTAAATTAGGTGAAACATCCCCAATTCAAAGAACAATTTACTGTAACAATTTAGATTTGTGGCTCAATATTAGATACTACAGAACATAATGTCTTCTTAAAACATGTTTCACACTCTCACTAGTTTATTTAAAGGTGATGTAAGCGATTTTAACCATTCTACTTCCATGATACTGAGCCGTTGGATTAGCCAACATGCATTTCCCTATACAACCACTAGGGTTAAAGGAATGGTTGTGAAAGTTGTGCACTGTCCTCCTCTATTGAATGACATTGGTTTCATGTCTCTATCTCCTTCAACAAAAAATATATAAAAAAAAGAATGGTGATTTTGGAAATGCAGTTCCCTCTACAACCACTAGGGGTAAAACAAATGGTTGTGAAAGTTCATAGACTTCAATGTATTCTGCAGCGCTGACACGAGTCATGTGATGACCCTTTACACGTATAAATATCACTCGCTTCATAGACTTCAATGTGTTCTGCAGCACTGACACGAGTCATGTGATGACCCTTTACTCGTATAAATATCACTCACTTCATAGACTTCAATGTATTCTGCAGCGCTGACGTGAGTCATGTGATGACCCTTTACTCGTATAAATATCACTCACTTCATAGACTTCAATGTATTCTGCAGCGCTGACACGAGTCATGTGATGACCCTTTACACGTATAAACATCACTCACTTCATAGACTTCAATGTATTCTGCAGTGCTGACACGAGTCATGTGATGACCCTTTACACGTATAAATATCACTCACTCTATACACTTCAATGTATTCTGCAGCACTGACACGAGTCATGTGATGACCCTTTACACGTATAAATATCACTCACTTCATAGACTTCAATGTGTTCTGCAGTGCTGACACGAGTCATGTGATGACCCTTTACACGTATAAATATCACTCACTCTATACACTTCAATGTATTCTGCAGCACTGACACGAGTCATGTGATGACCCTTTACTCGTATAAATATCACTCACTTCATAGACTTCAATGTATTCTGCAGCGCTGACACGAGTCATGTGATGACCCTTTACACGTATAAACATCACTCACTTCATAGACTTCAATGTATTCTGCAGTGCTGACACGAGTCATGTGATGACCCTTTACACGTATAAATATCACTCACTCTATACACTTCAATGTATTCTGCAGCACTGACACGAGTCATGTGATGACCCTTTACACGTATAAATATCACTCACTCCATAGACTTCAATGTATTCTGCAGCGCTGACACGAGTCATGTGATGACCCTTTACACGTATAAATATCACTCACTCTATACACTTCAATGTGTTCTGCAGCACTGACACGAGTCATGTGATGACCCTTTACACGTATAAATATCACTCACTTCATAGACTTCAATGTATTCTGCAGCACTGACACGAGTCATGTGATGACCCTTTACACGTATAAATATCAATCACTTCATAGACTTCAATGTATTCTGCAGCGCTGACACGAGTCATGTGATGACCCTTTACACGTATAAATATCACTCGCTTCATAGACTTCAATGTATTCTGCAGCGCTGACACGAGTCATGTGATGACCCTTTACACGTATAAATATCACTCACTTCATAGACTTCAATGTATTCTGCAGCGCTGACACGAGTCATGTGATGACCCTTTACTCGTATAAATATCACTCACTTCATAGACTTCAATGTATTCTGCAGCGCTGACACGAGTCATGTGATGACCCTTTACACGTATAAATATCACTCACTTCATAGACTTCAATGTATTCTGCAGCGCTGACACGAGTCATGTGATGACCCTTTACACGTATAAATATCACTCACTCTATACACTTCAATGTATTCTGCAGCACTGACACGAGTCATGTGATGACCCTTTACACGTATAAATATCACTCACTTCATAGACTTCAATGTATTCTGCAGCGCTGACGCGAGTCATGTGATGACCCTTTACACGTATAAATATCACTCACTTCATAGACTTCAATGTATTCTGCAGGCTGACGCGAGTCATGTGATGACCCTTTACACGTATAAATATCACTCACTTCATAGACTTCAATGTATTCTGCAGCTGACACGAGTCATGTGATGACCCTTTACACGTATAAATATCACTCACTTCATAGACTTCAATGTATTCTGCAGCGCTGACACGAGTCATGTGATGACCCTTTACACGTATAAATATCACTCACTCTATACACTTCAATGTATTCTGCAGCACTGACACGAGTCATGTGATGACCCTTTACACGTATAAATATCACTCACTCTATACACTTCAATGTATTCTGCAGCGCTGACACGAGTCATGTGATGACCCTTTACACGTATAAATATCACTCACTCTATACACTTCAATGTATTCTGCAGCGCTGACACGAGTCATGTGATGACCCTTTACACGTATAAATATCACTCACTTCATAGACTTCAATGTATTCTGCAGCGCTGACACGAGTCATGTGATGACCCTTTACCCGTATAAATATCACTCACTTCATAGACTTCAATGTGTTCTGCAGCGCTGACACGAGTCATGTGATGACCCTTTACCCGTATAAATATCAATCACTTCATAGACTTCAATGTATTCTGCAGCGCTGACACGAGTCATGTGATGACCCTTTACCCGTATAAATATCACTCACTTCATAGACTTCAATGTATTCTGCAGCGCTGACACGAGTCATGTGATGACCCTTTACCCGTATAAATATCAATCACTTCATAGACTTCAATGTATTCTGCAGCTGACACGAGTCATGTGATGACCCTTTACACGTATAAATATCACTCACTTCATAGACTTCAATGTATTCTGCAGCTGACACGAGTCATGTGATGACCCTTTACACGTATAAATATCACTCACTTCATAGACTTCAATGTATTCTGCAGAGCTGACGCGAGTCATGTGATGACCCTTTACACGTATAAATATCACTCACTTCATAGACTTCAATGTATTCTGCAGGCTGACGCGAGTCATGTGATGACCCTTTACACGTATAAATATCACTCACTTCATAGACTTCAATGTCTTCTGCAGATGCTGACGCGAGTCATGTGATGACCCTTTACTCGTATAAATATCACTCACTTCATAGACTTCAATGTATTCTGCAGCTGACGCGAGTCATGTGATGACCCTTTACACGTATAAATATCACTCGCTTCATAGACTTCAATGTATTCTGCAGCGCTGACACGAGTCATGTGATGACCCTTTACACGTATAAATATCACTCGCTTCATAGACTTCAATGTATTCTGCAGAGCTGACGCGAGTCATGTGATGACCCTTTACACGTATAAATATCACTCGCTTCATAGACTTCAATGTATTCTGCAGGCTGACGCGAGTCATGTGATGACCCTTTACACGTATAAATATCACTCACTTCATAGACTTCAATGTATTCTGCAGAGCTGACGCGAGTCATGTGATGACCCTTTACACGTATAAATATCACTCCTTCATAGACTTCAATGTATTCTGCAGAGCTGACGCGAGTCATGTGATGACCCTTTACACGTATAAATATCACTCGCTTCATAGACTTCAATGTATTCTGCAGCTGACGCGAGTCATGTGATGACCCTTTACACGTATAAATATCACTCGCTTCATAGACTTCAATGTATTCTGCAGCTTGACGCGAGTCATGTGATGACCCTTTACACGTATAAATATCACTCGCTTCATAGACTTCAATGTATTCTGCAGCGCTGACGCGAGTCATGTGATGACCCTTTACACGTATAAATATCACTCACTTCATAGACTTCAATGTATTCTGCAGCACTGACGCGAGTCATGTGATGACCCTTTACACGTATAAATATCACTCGCTTCATAGACTTCAATGTGTTCTGCAGCACTGACACGAGTCATGTGATGATCCTTTACACGTATAAATATCACTCACTTCATAGACTTCAATGTATTCTGCAGCGCTGACACGAGTCATGTGATGACCCTTTACTCGTATAAATATCACTCACTTCATAGACTTCAGTGTATTCTGCAGCGCTGACACGAGTCATGTGATGACCCTTTACTCGTATAAATATCACTCACTTCATAGACTTCAATGTATTCTGCAGCGCTGACACGAGTCATGTGATGACCCTTTACTCGTATAAATATCACTCACTTCATAGACTTCAGTGTATTCTGCAGCGCTGACACGAGTCATGTGATGACCCTTTACTCGTATAAATATCACTCACTTCATAGACTTCAGTGTATTCTGCAGTGCTGACACGAGTCATGTGATGACCCCGGTATGCCAGATTACCAGTCCAGCTTGTCCACTTCAGCGTCTCTGATGCCGGGAGTACATGAAGACTCTTATGAACACTTATGAGACATTATTCTTCTCACTGTATCTGCTCCAGGACTGTGTGTCGATCACTCAGGGGAGGAGCTATGATAATAGGGTGGAGTCCATCATCATGGGCGTGGCCTGATCTAACGTGACATCACTTTAGAGCAGAAATGAAAAGCGTTCATTCTGACACACTGTTTTATCATTGTAGGGGTGTTTGTGTACACACACTGCCAACTCACATTTATATACAAACACCATGTTTGTTTTGCATAATAGATCCCCTTTAAGCAATCATCCCTTTTGTGGCAGGGCTTAAAAAAGTGTCATTACTGTTAAAAATGAGGGTGGATTCAAAAGTATTTTCTGTGATAATGGATCACATGACACTAATGTCCATAAAGTGTAACTTGCAGTGAACACTGAATGTTTCTTTAACATTGTAAAGTTAATGCCTTTTCACAGGAAGTTTGCAGTACGTTTGTTTGACTGTGTCTGGACAGCAGAAACAAAAGTGTGAAACTGGACAGATCTGCTGCAGACGATCAGACAAACACAAGAGAAAACAGGAATGAGAGAGAAGAAAACGGGAAGAGATCCGGACATCTGTACTGTGTATCTAGTGTGTGTCACTGCTCATAATGTCTGTAGTAAATCACAATCGGCCTTATAATGTTATTTTCATCCGTGGGCAAAGAGTCACATATGATATTGATTTACATTATGAGACAGGATTTAATTCATACAGTCACCAAACGAGACCCGCTGCTTTTCTGAAACGGAATAATAACCTAAAACACCACACCGCTGCTCAACACTGACTTCAACTAAAGAAATATAAATGCTTAATAAATTTTTCCAAACAGATAGTCCTGCCCCAAACTCACGCCATTGGTTGTGTCAGAAGTTGACGAAGTGGGGTGGGGGGGGTGGGTTGAATCTAAATGAGAACGCCCCCAAAGTTGCTGATTTGGGGAATGCCCCCAAAGTTGATTCTAAATGTGAACACCCCCATAGTTGTGGCGGGGGAAGGGGGTGTAGGGGGGGTGGTGGTGTTGATTCTAAATAAGAACGCTCCCAAAGTTGTTTCTAAATAAGAAGGCCCCAAAGTTGTTGATTTGGGGAACACCCCCAAAGTTGTTTCTAAATAAGAAGGCCCCAAAGTTGTTGATTTGGGGAACACCCCCAAAGTTGTTTCTAAATAAGAAGGCCCCAAAGTTGTTGATTTGGGGAACACCCCCAAAGTTGTTTCTAAATAAGAAGGCCCCAAAGTTGTTGATTTGGGGAACACCCCCAAAGTTGTTTCTAAATAAGAAGGCCCCAAAGTTGTTGATTTGGGGAACGTCCCCAAAGTTGATTCTAAATGTGAACACCCCCATAGTTGTGGCGGGGGATGGGGGTGTAGGGGGGGTGGTGGTGTTGATTCTAAATAAGAACGCCCCCAAAGTTGTTGATTTGGGGAACGTCCCCAAAGTTGATTCTAAATGTGAACACCCCCATAGTTGTGGCGGGGGATGGGGGTGTAGGGGGGGTGGTGGTGTTGATTCTAAATAAGAACGCCCCCAAAGTTGTTGATTTGGGGAACGCCCCCAAAGTTGTTGATTTGGGGAACGCCCCCAAAGTTGATTCTAAATGACAATGCCCCCAAAGTTGTTGATTTGGGGAACGCCCCCAAAGTTGCTGATTTGGGGAACGCCCCAAAGTTGATTCTAAATGTGAATGCCCCTATAGTTGTTGCGGGGGATGGGGGTGTAGGGGGGTGGTGGTGTTGATTCTAAATAAGAACGCCCCCAAAGTTGTTGATTTGGGGAACGCCCCCAAAGTTGATTCTAAATGACAATGCCCCCAAAGTTGCTGATTTGGGGAATGCCCCCAAAGTTGATTCTAAATGTGAACGCCCCCAAAGTTGTTGATTTGGGGAACGTCCCCAAAGTTGATTCTAAATGTGAACACCCCCATAGTTGTGGCGGGGGATGGGGGTGTAGGGGGGGTGGTGGTGTTGATTCTAAATAAGAACGCCCCCAAAGTTGTTGATTTGGGGAACGCCCCCAAAGTTGATTCTAAATGACAATGCCCCCAAAGTTGTTGATTTGGGGAACGCCCCCAAAGTTGCTGATTTGGGGAACGCCCCCAAAGTTGATTCTAAATGTGAATGCCCCTATAGTTGTTGCGGGGGATGGGGGTGTAGGGGGGGTGGTGGTGCTGATTCTAAATAAGAACGCCCCCAAAGTTGTTGATTTGGGGAACGCCCCCAAAGTTGATTCTAAATGACAACGCCCCCAAAGTTGTTGATTTGGGGAACGCCCCCAAAGTTGATTCTAAATGACAACGCCCCCAAAGTTGTTGATTTGGGGAATGCCCCCAAAGTTGATTCTAAATGACAACGCCCCCAAAGTTGTTGATTTGGGGAACGCCCCCAAAGTTGTTGATTTGGGGAACGCCCCCAAAGTTGATTCTAAATGACAATGCCCCCAAAGTTGTTGATTTGGGGAACGCCCCCAAAGTTGTTGATTTGGGGAACGCCCCCAAAGTTGATTCTAAATGACAATGCCCCCAAAGTTGTTGATTTGGGGAACGCCCCCAAAGTTGTTGATTTGGGGAACGCCCCCAAAGTTGATTCTAAATGACAATGCCCCCAAAGTTGTTGATTTGGGGAACGCCCCCAAAGTTGCTGATTTGGGGAACGCCCCCAAAGTTGATTCTAAATGTGAATGCCCCTATAGTTGTTGCGGGGGATGGGGGTGTAGGGGGGGTGGTGGTGTTGATTCTAAATAAGAACGCCCCCAAAGTTGTTGATTTGGGGAACGCCCCCAAAGTTGTTGATTTGGGGAACGCCCCCAAAGTTGATTCTAAATGACAATGCCCCCAAAGTTGTTGATTTGGGGAACGCCCCCAAAGTTGCTGATTTGGGGAACGCCCCCAAAGTTGATTCTAAATGTGAATGCCCCTATAGTTGTTGTGGGGGATGGGGGTGTAGGGGGGGTGGTGGTGCTGATTCTAAATAAGAACGCCCCCAAAGTTGTTGATTTGGGGAACGCCCCCAAAGTTGATTCTAAATGACAACGCCCCCAAAGTTGTTGATTTGGGGAACGCCCCCAAAGTTGATTCTAAATGACAACGCCCCAAAGTTGTTGATTTGGGGAATGCCCCCAAAGTTGATTCTAAATGACAACGCCCCAAAGTTGTTGATTTGGGGAACGCCCCAAAGTTGTTGATTTGGGGAACGCCCCAAAGTTGATTCTAAATGACAATGCCCCCAAAGTTGTTGATTTGGGGAACGCTCCAAAGTTGTTGATTTGGGGAACGCCCCAAAGTTGATTCTAAATGACAATGCCCCCAAAGTTGTTGATTTGGGAACGCCCTCAAAGTTGTTGATTTGGGGAACGCTCCCAAAGTTGATTCTAAATGACAATGCCCCCAAAGTTGTTGATTTGGGGAACGCCTCCAAAGTTGCTGATTTGGGGAACGCCCCAAAGTTGATTCTAAATGTGAATGCCCCTATAGTTGTTAGTGGGGATGGGGGTGTAGGGGGTGGTGGTGTTGATTCTAAATAAGAACGCCTCCAAAGTTGTTGATTTGGGGAACGCCCCCAAAGTTGATTCTAAATGACAACGCCCCCAAAGTTGTTGATTTGGGGAACGCCCCCAAAGTTGATTCTAAATGTGAATGCCCCTATAGTTGTTGCGGGGGATGGGGGTGTAGGGGGGGTGGTGGTGTTGATTCTAAATAAGAACGCCCCCAAAGTTGTTGATTTGGGGAACGCCCCCAAAGTTGATTCTAAATGACAACGCCCCCAAAGTTGTTGATTTGGGGAACGCCCCCAAAGTTGATTCTAAATGACAATGCCCCCAAAGTTGCTGATTTGGGGAATGCCCCCAAAGTTGATTCTAAATGTGAACGCCCCCAAAGTTGTTGATTTGGGGAACGCCCCCAAAGTTGATTCTAAATGACAATGCCCCCAAAGTTGTTGATTTGGGGAATGCCCCCAAAGTTGATTCTAAATGTGAACGCCCCCATGGTTGTGGTGGGGGGGTGGGGGGGGGGTGGTGTTGATTCTAAATAAGAACGCCCCCAAATTTGATTCTAAATGTGAACGCCCCTATAGTTGTTGATTTGAGGAACGCCCCCAAAGTTGATTCTAAATGAGAACATTTTGCAGATCTAGATATACACGTGCCCTGAGGATGTAATAATCTTTGGTGAAAGATGCATGTTAGGGTCAAGGCGTGACATTTTGAGGATTGTCAACACTTTTAGGAATATACGGTCAATGTCTGAGATCACTGCGACACATGGTAAATACCTCATATGGTTTTGTTTAAGCTAACACTAATGACTAAGCATTTACATGCCGTTGTTGCAGAATAAACAGATTATTTCTTGTTGTCAGTAATTAATGTTAATGAGCATAAGTCTCTGGTGAGCTCTTCAGTCGGGTTTGTCACAGCGCTGTGAACGGAGAGCGCTCTCAAACATGTGACTGCAGCCACGCGTTACGTCACACATACTCATTTTCTTGTCTTAACCTGTCAGTACAGCGACTCGGCGATAGAGATGAATCCTGCAAATAATCTTGTAAATGGAAAGCTGGTGTCACCTGTTACTTTTCTCACCGCTGGCCAGGATGGGCCAATCACAGCCATCTATTATTACTGGATGAGGATTTTTAAAAATGCTTTCATGGATAATGCTGAGGCGGACATCCATTCACAGGTATGTTATTAGTATTTATTACAAACTATTATCAAGTAAATGTCTCCAATAAGATTTAAATGCAAAGGCATGGAGGATTCAGTTTTCAGAGCGTCAAGCGCCCCCTGCAGGAACAACACTTCACGTCTCACCAGATACAGTCAGTGGCTGACAACATGTGCAATTTTGGTTTGTAGGTCTGTTACCCGCACAAAACTTCCATCTGAATTTGAAATTGAGTCATATGTGTGGAGGAAGAAATCTGCATGTTCATGCATATATAAATATTTAAATAATTAAATGTGCGAATAGATAAATAAATCAATGCACAAATCAATGCAAAAATAATGCAAAACATAAATAGAAAGTAGATTTTTTTATTCCACATTTTGATATTTCATGAATCATTGATTTATTTCTGTAAGCCGTATTTATTTTTCTTTCGCACAATATGCTAATGAGAGGATGTCAACAGCAGTCAAACGATCCAAGTGCAACGGGTTTGCAGTTTCACCGTGGCGAAGAGAAGGTCAATGGCAGAGATGCTAAACTTTTATTTATTGATTGTTAAAATTCTGTAACGTCCTCAGTCAAGAGAAGCACTTTCTACTAGCGCATTTAATTATTTCTATATATATATATCAATGCGCATTTCAGATGAGCAGGTAAGAATTGTAATTTTCTGACACAGTTAATGAGTGTATAAGAGTGTATAAATATTTAAGAGTATGCAATGAACATAATTTTCTATTTATCTGTGCATATATTTGAACTGTTCTCATGCATTGCGTAATGTCCATTATTTGGACCATTTGGGCATTTGTACATGTCCATATACCCCCACCCCCACCCCCCCAGGTGTCAGTCAAAGTCATCATCATTAAACCCCGCCCCCAACATGACTGACGGCCTGTGATCATCTGTGTTATAATTAGGCTCAATTCTCTGGAGAGATCGAACAACTCGCAGCTCGTCTGGAACTGTGCGCATGCTGGACTGTTTCCATTAATGCACTCAGTGTCTTTATGAAGAGAACTCTTAATTAAATATGATGCATTAAACATTCCTCTCCGCTGGGATTTGAGCGCTGAGAACACACGCCAAGAGCAAAATGGCATTCAGCTTTACATACGCCACAACAAACACACATACTGTATACCAACACTCTTGTGACAATATTTCATCATTTGTACGACATGATGAAACCGTTTAACTGTTATAACATACACATAAACCACACAACAAACACAATTACAATCAATACAACACACACATTAAATGTTTGCAAACCTGCTTTACAACACTTTCTTTTGACCTTGTATGACCTCACGTCCACATGTGTGGACGTTGTATTTTGGTTTCGCTATATGCAACGCATAATTTAAATGAATAAAAACCATCTGAATGCTGTTCACGAGACTCTAGTGTGTTATTTAAGGGTTAAACTTCTGTCGCATCGAGTCACGTGACACAACAACATGACATTGATTTCAGTGAAGCGCTTCTACGGGCGCAGCGCCAACAAAAGTGCCTCTGTTCAGAAATCTCTTTACGTTTGTTAATTGAAACCTGTTTGTCTGTAAAGAGGAGAGTCTCTCGTTTCATTTGAGATGCTGCTTTAATAAATCGGTTCATTTTTCGCGTGTCAGCGCTCTGATAAACAAGACGTCCACATACGCAGGAGCATCCTATAGCTCTCTATAACTGTTCTGAGATCAGTGCAGACAGACAGCACACTGGAGGTTAAGTCATTCACTAAATAGGGAGCAAGGGAGCATCCTATAGCTCTCCTATAACTGTTCTGAGATCAGTGCAGACAGACAGCACACTGGAGGTTAAGTCATGCACTAAATAGGGAGCAAGGGAGCATCCTATAGCTCTCTATAACTGTTCTGAGATCAGTGCAGACAGACAGCACACTGGAGGTTAAGTCATTCACTAAATAGGGAGCAAGGGAGCATCCTATAGCTCTCCTATAACTGTTCTGAGACCAGTGCAGACAGACAGCACACTGGAGGTTAAGTCATGCACTAAATAGGGAGCAAGGGAGCATCCTATAGCTCTCTATAACTGTTCTGAGACCAGTGCAGACAGACAGCACACTGGAGGTTAAGTCATGCACTAAATAGGGAGCAAGGGAGCATCCTATAGCTCTCCATAACTGTTCTGAGACCAGTGCAGACAGACAGCACACTGGAGGTTAAGTCGTGCACTAAATAGGGAGCAAGGGAGCATCCTATAGCTCTCCTATAACTGTTCTGAGACCAGTGCAGACAGACAGCACACTGGAGGTTAAGTCGTGCACTAAATAGGGAGCAAGGGAGCATCCTATAGCTCTCCTATAACTGTTCTGAGACCAGTGCAGACAGACAGCACACTGGAGGTTAAGTCATGCACTAAATAGGGAGCAAGGGAGCATCCTATAGCTCTCTATAACTGTTCTGAGACCAGTGCAGACAGACAGCACACTGGAGGTTAAGTCATCCACTAAACAGGGAGCAAGGGAGCATCCTATAGCTCTCTATAACTGTTCTGAGACCAGTGCAGACAGACAGCACACTGGAGGTTAAGTCATGCACTAAATAGGGAGCAAGGGAGCATCCTATAGCTCTCTATAACTGTTCTGAGACCAGTGCAGACAGACAGCACACTGGAGGTTAAGTCATCCACTAAATAGGGAGCAAGGGAGCATCCTATAGCTCTCCTATAACTGTTCTGAGACCAGTGCAGACAGACAGCACACTGGAGGTTATGTCATGCACTAAATAGGGAGCAAGGGAGCATCCTATAGCTCTCTATAACTGTTCTGAGACCAGTGCAGACAGACAGCACACTGGAGGTTAAGTCATGCACTAAATAGGGAGCAAGGGAGCATCCTATAGCTCTCTATAACTGTTCTGAGATCAGTGCAGACAGACAGCACACTGGAGGTTAAGTCATTCACTAAATAGGGAGCAAGGGAGCATCCTATAGCTCTCCTATAACTGTTCTGAGACCAGTGCAGACAGACAGCACACTGGAGGTTAAGTCATTCACTAAATAGGGAGCAAGGGAGCATCCTATAGCTCTCCTATAACTGTTCTGAGACCAGTGCAGACAGACAGCACACTGGAGGTTAAGTCAGTGCACTAAATAGGGAGCAAGGGAGCATCCTATAGCTCTCTATAACTGTTCTGAGACCAGTGCAGACAGACAGCACACTGGAGGTTAAGTCATGCACTAAATAGGGAGCAAGGGAGCATCCTATAGCTCTCTATAACTGTTCTGAGATCAGTGCAGACAGACAGCACACTGGAGGTTAAGTCATTCACTAAATAGGGAGCAAGGGAGCATCCTATAGCTCTCCTATAACTGTTCTGAGACCAGTGCAGACAGACAGCACACTGGAGGTTAAGTCATTCACTAAATAGGGAGCAAGGGAGCATCCTATAGCTCTCCTATAACTGTTCTGAGACCAGTGCAGACAGACAGCACACTGGAGGTTAAGTCATGCACTAAATAGGGAGCAAGTGAGTATTGACGCCGCGTATCACCCCTGGAGTCGTGAGTTTTGAATCCAGGGCGTGCTGAGTGACTCCAGTCAGGTCTCCTTAGCAACCAAATTGGCCCGGTTGCTAGGGAGGGTAGAGTCACATGGGGTAACCTCCTCGTGGTCACTATAATGTGGTTCTCGCTCTCGGTGGGGCGTGTGGTGAGTTGTGCGTGGATGCCGCGGTGAATATCGTGAAGCCTCCACACGCGCTACGTCTCCACGGTAACACGCTCAACAAGTCACGTGATAAGATGTGCGGATTGAGGGTCTCAGATGTGCTGGCGACTGAGATTCATCCTCCGCCACCCGGATTGAGGCGAGTCACCACGAGGACTTAGAGCGCATTGGGAATTGGCCGTTCCAACATTGGGGAGAAAATAAAAAAACAAAAATATTATTTCACAACTTTGTCCCGCTGTACCTGTAGTTCACTCTTATCTATCCTTATTCTTCCATTTGTTTGTCCTCACACTTCACCTCAAAAACACATTAACAGAGTCATGCAAAACTAAACAAAACACACCCGTATCAAAGGCATTATCTGGTTAATATATTCTGACAATGTGTGTACTCGGCTGTTAAATATTCATTATTCTTGCTGTGATCTAAAGCATCAATAAACATTGAAAGGTTTTTGGAGCTGCAGTTCACAGAATCACACACAGGTAGGATTGGATTAAATCTCTGGTTTACACGATAACACATGCAATATCAAACAGAGCTAACGGTGAGCACTAAAACACCTCTAGAACACTAATTTTAGAGCTTATTTAGAGGACTTGACTGCAGTGATACTTTAGACACTGAAGTATGTTTCACATGTGTCACTGACTCTTTACAGGTATGTTAGCTTTTATTCTGCATTGCTAGTTTTAAGATCCAGATGAATCTATATTTATTTTCACATGAAAAACACAGCACTCAGCCGAAAATAGTATGCAAGATTAGAATAAATGCATGCCAATCACAAATAGACTCTCAAAAATTATTACCTTTATGTGAGTAAATAAAGTTACAGTTCTAGTTTCAACATTATTTGTATTTTAGATCTTTGTTTTGTTATACATGAAAAACTCGCTTTATATCATGTGACCCACATTTGATTTTTGACTTCTGAAAATGAGTAAAATGTACTCATGGAGCCATGCTGAGAGCCCCATATCTCTGGGATTGAACCATGTAGGGCCTTAAAAATGAAGATATTAAAAGAAATGTTTATTATGAACCAGAATGTAAAAGGATATTAAGATATCTTTAATGCTTCCAGAGTTATAGACACTCAAACGTTGGTTTTGGCCATTTTTGGACTCGCACCACTGGCGTATAACGCAACAAGAGCTGCTGAAGTTGACTGATATTAGTAATAGATCTACTGATCTGTGTGTACAAATACAATCATGATGCTCACACCTTCATAAGAATATTTTATTGACCTGTAGTTTTGCTACAAAATCATACAAGAAAAGAGTTATTTTGACCCCCTGAACAAAATAATGATAATTTTTGCTGACTTCGTTATTTCCCATTTTGAAAAAAAGTGCTTTTGGCCATTTTTGGACTCCCACCACTGGCGTATAACGCAACAAGAGCTGCTGGAGTCGACTGATATTAGTAATAGATCTACTGATCTGTGTGTACAAATACAATCATGATGCTCACACCTTAATAAGGGTATTTTATTGACCTGTAGTTTTGCTACAAAATCAAACAAGAAAATTCTCTCTACAAAATAATTGATTACTCTGTAAATATTGATCCATGGCATTTCATATTTTGGTTTTCATCATCATTTATGTTTATCTGTCATCAGAAAAAATATTAACAACATTAAACATTTCAGCTGAAGTTTATAAAATTTGCTTGACATGGAATAAGTCATAAAATCTGCTTACATGACAGATCAGAACAGATCAGACTGAACTAGACGTTTTATATCACCAGCGCCTAATTATGAATCAAAATTTACTGAAAGCCCGTAAAATATTCAGATGGGCATAGAATCATGAGGCTTTGTGTGAGTGTGTGTGTTTA
>NC_068308.1:40252067-40262067 GCF_025860055.1 Xyrauchen texanus | reverse complement strand
GGTGTGGTTAGGGACCGTCTGAAAGCACCCTACATAAAACGAGGGTGTGGTTAGGGACCGTCTGAAAGCACCCTACATAAAACGAGGGTGTGGTTAGGGACCGTCTGAAAGCACCCTACATAAAACGAGGGTGTGGTTAGGGACCATCTGAAAGCACCCTACATAAATGAGGGTGTGGTTAGGGACCGTCTGAAAGCATCCTACATAAATGAGGGTGTGGTTAGGGACCGTCTGAAAGCACCCTACATAAATGAGGGTGTGGTTAGGGACCGTCTGAAAGCACCCTACATAAATGAGGGTGTGGTTAGGGACCGTCTGAAAGCACCCTACATAAATGAGGGTGTGGTTAGGGACCGTCTGAAAGCATCCTACATAAATGAGGGTGTGGTTAGGGACCATCTGAAAGCACCCTACATAAAACGAGGGTGTGGTTAGGGACCATCTGAAAGCACCCTACATAAAACGAGGGTGTGGTTAGGGACCGTCTGAAAGCACCCTACATAAAACAAGGGTGTGGTTAGGGACCGTCTGAAAGCACCCTACATAAAACAAGGGTGTGGTTAGGGACCGTCTGAAAGCACCCTACATAAAACGAAGGTGTGGTTAGGGACCGTCTGAAAGCACCCTACATAAATGAGGGTGTGGTTAGGGACCGTCTGAAAGCACCCTACATAAAACGAGGGTGTGGTTAGGGACCGTCTGAAAGCACCCTACATAAAACGAGGGTGTGGTTAGGGACCGTCTGAAAGCATCCTACATAAATGAGGGTGTGGTTAGGGACCGTCTGAAAGCATCCTACATAAATGAGGGTGTGGTTAGGGACCGTCTGAAAGCATCCTACATAAATGAGGGTGTGGTTAGGGACTGTCTGAAAGCATCCTACATAAATGAGGGTGTGGTTAGGGACCATCTGAAAGCATCCTACATAAAACGAGGGTGTGGTTAGGGACCATCTGAAAGCATCCTACATAAATGAGGGTGTGGTTAGGGACCGTCTGAAAGCACCCTACATAAATGAGGGTGTGGTTAGGGACCATCTGAAAGCATCCTACATAAATGAGGGTGTGGTTAGGGACCGTCTGAAAGCACCCTACATAAATGAGGGTGTGGTTAGGGACCGTCTGAAAGCATCCTACATAAATGAGGGTGTGGTTAGGGACCGTCTGAAAGCATCCTACATAAATGAGGGTGTGGTTAGGGACTGTCTGAAAGCATCCTACATAAATGAGGGTGTGGTTAGGGACCATCTGAAAGCATCCTACATAAATGAGGGTGTGGTTAGGGACCATCTGAAAGCATCCTACATAAATGAGGGTGTGGTTAGGGACCATCTGAAAGCACCCTACATAAATGAGGGTGTGGTTAGGGACCGTCTGAAAGCACCCTACATAAATGAGGGTGTGGTTAGGGACCATCTGAAAGCACCCTACATAAATGAGGGTGTGGTTAGGGACTGTCTGAAAGCACCCTACATAAATGAGGGTGTGGTTAGGGACCATCTGAAAGCATCCTACATAAATGAGGGTGTGGTTAGGGACTGTCTGAAAGCACCCTACATAAATGAGGGTGTGGTTAGGGACCATCTGAAAGCATCCTACATAAATGAGGGTGTGGTTAGGGACTGTCTGAAAGCACCCTACATAAATGAGGGTGTGGTTAGGGACTGTCTGAAAGCACCCTACATAAAACGAGGGTAGAAACGGAGGCATGTGGCCTGAGACGTGTGTAAATACCAGATGTAAACAAAGCCGAGTCAAATGCACACTGCAGCTTTTCTGTCTGGTCATAATCACCTGATGACACTTTAACCGTGACACAGTCCAGTGTCTGAAGCTGGTTCAACTATGATTTGTGTTTATTTACAGGAGCAGAAGAACCGGACGCTGCAGGATGAAGTAGAAGAGTTTAAAACAGTTTTCTGGAGTTTGGTGCACACTCAAAATCTGACGACTCAACAGCAACCTGAAGAAAGAAAACTGACCCAAATACAAACTGAACTAAACAAACAAACAAACAAACAACAAGGACTGTTAATCCAGTGCAGTTAAGTCCTTCCAACTATTTCTCAAGTGAGCCACAGAAGCACCGATCCAACGAGGAAGAGACAGATGCTCCAGATTACACTAAACATGTTTAGCTATTTTGCATACTTCATGCTATTTATAAAGTATGCATACTTGGTAACACTATATTTTAAGGATCAGAAATTCGACAGTAATGACGGACTTTTAATTGCACTTGACTGTGAGTTGTTGGGCATTATAAGACATTAATAAGCTGATTAATTATTCATGACTCACAGCCTCACATGTTATATGTTTTCCTAACAATGAACTTATTAGCTAAAAACAAAATATATTAATAGCTGGTATTTTCCAAATGACATAATTTATAGGTTCTCAGTACACTGTGTGTATGTGCAGCTTATAGGTCTAAAATAAAATAATATTTCTATAAAGCACAGTGCTGCTCTACAGAAGCTATTCTCGATGTTTAGCCAACAAATGATTTATAATGCAACCTTTTTGAATGAATCATTTTTTTAGATCACTGATCCACTAAACAGCTAGAATAACAAATTTTGGTCTATTCTCACCTTAAATCTGTTCAGAAGACATTGATGAAACCACTGGAGTCATATGGATTACTCTTATGCTGCATTTATGTGCTTTTTTGAGTTTCAAAGTTCTGGTAACCCTACACTGTTCTGGTACATAACAGCGATATTCTTCTGAAAATATTTTGTGTGTGTGTTCTGCAGAAACAAAATGAAAGTAATACGCATCTTGGATCGAATGAGGGTAAGACAATTAAATGAAATATCCCTTTAAAGGTGCATTTAAGTCAAATCAGAAAGATCATATTTATGTGATGAGTGTAAATGAACACCACAGTTCAGGCATATTAGTTGAGTCATATTAGTGACAAGAGACAGAGACTTGTGGGGGTGGGCACTTTTCATTTGGGCAGATAAGCAATAACCCAGAACACCCTGGCAACTGCATAGCAATGTGCTGAAACACAGTTAAACAACTTAACAGCATAGCAACAACCTGACAACCACCTAGAACACCCTGTAAACTGCATAGCAATGTGCTGAAACACAGTTAAAACAACTTAACAGCATAGCAACAACCTGACAACCACCTAGAACACCCTGTAAACTGCATAGCAATGTGCTGAAACACAGTTAAAACAACTTAACAGCATAGCAACAACCTGACAACCACCTATAACACCCTGTAAACTGCATAGCAATGTGCTGAAACACAGTTAAAACAACTTAACAGCATAGCAACAACCTGACAACCACCTAGAACACCCTGTAAACTGCATAGCAAGGTGCTGAAACACAGTTAAAACAACTTGGCACAGCATAGCAACAACCTGGCAACCACTTAGAACACACTGGCAACTGCATAGCAATGTGCTGAAACACAGTTAAAACAACTTAACAGCATAGCAACAACCTGACAACCACCTATAACACCCTGTAATCTGCATAGCAATGTGCTGAAACACAGTTAAAACAACTTAACAGCATAGCAACAACCTGACAACCACCTATAACACCCTGTAAACTGCATAGCAATGTGCTGAAACACAGTTAAAACAACTTAACAGCATAGCAACAACCTGACAACCACCTAAAACACCCTGTAAACTGCATAGCAATGTGCTGAATCACAGTTAAAACAACTTAACAGAATAGCAACAACCCGACAACCACCTATAACACCCTGTAAACTGCATAGCAATGTGCTGAATCACAGTTAAAACAACTTAACAGCATAGCAACAACCTGACAACCACCTATAACACCCTGTAAACTGCATAGCAATGTGCTGAAACACAGTTAAAACAACTTAACAGCATAGCAACAACCTGACAACCACCTATAACACCCTGTAAACTGCATAGCAATGTGCTGAAACACAGTTAAAACAACTTAACAGCATAGCAACAACCTGACAACCACCTATAACACAATGTAAACTGCATAGCAATGTGCTGAAACACAGTTTAAAACAACTTAACAGAATAGCAACAACCTGACAACCACCTAGAACACCCTGTAAACTGCATAGCAATGTGCTAAAACACAGTTAAAACAACTTAACAGCATAGCAACAACCTGACAACCACCTATAACACCCTGTAAACTGCATAGCAATGTGCTGAATCACAGTTAAAACAACTTAACAGAATAGCAACAACCCGACAACCACCTAGAACACCCTGTAAACGTGCATAGCAATCTGCAAAAAAACACAGAAAATAACTTAGCAACAGCATAGTAACAACCTGACAACCACATACAGCAGAGATTCACCTTGACAACTGCACAGAATGCCCTAGCAACCATCCAGAAAACCCTAGTAAGCACATACTGTAGCATAAATGTGCTACAAAGCAAATATAACACTTTAGCAACCACCAGAAAACTAGTTTTGAGTAGGCAAAGACCATTCACATCAATATCAAAATAACTATTTATGGACATTTTCACAAGTGCTGGTAATTATTCATACACATCATACCTTGTTTAGATGTAAAATGTAAATGCATGATTGACTTTCAATTGATATATGACTTGTCTATTTAAGCGCTATGTGAAGGACATTTATTTTCATATAAATATTAACCCAGTTTTGAGGCCTTATTTTTTATTTTAAGTAGTATAAATGCATAAGTGATGTTTATCCCTTTTAAATGATACCTAATATGCCTGACTTATGTATACAGAGACTTCAACGTTTTAAGCGTAATCTTTTTTCACAATATAGCGCCCCCCTTTGGACTTACCGGTGGGTACATAAAATTGTTTACTTAATTAAACCTGTAATCATATAATATGTTTCTATTATTTATCTGGTGGTAAAATCGGATTTAATGTTACACAGAAAAGGTTGGTGTGGCGAGCAGGGCATGGCCGAGCCAAGATGGTGCGAAGAGAGGCAAGGATGGACACCTGGGGAGAATTATCCTTCCTCTTTCCGTAGAAAGGCAGAGGTCTGCCACAGTTAGTAAGTGATTTTCTCACACTAAAATCATGTAAATGTATATTGTTTACGTCTTTGAAACGTAGACGTAGAGAGTATTTTAAAGTTTAAGTTTTGGCCCCATTCACTTCCATTGTAAGTGCCTCACTGTAATCTTGATTTTTATTTATTTCTTTATTTATAGAACTATTTCTTGTATGTCACAAATGCTGTTGATTGAGTTTAACTTGTATTGAACCCAGAACATTCCTTTTATGAAAAACAAACAATTTTCCAGTCTGTCAATCCTATAAAATATTCAGATCCACCACAGTTATTGATCGTGTTTTAATGATTGAAGACTTATTAAACTACAGCAGCACAAGTCTCTCAGAGACGGAGTAATGTCGGGCCAGCAAACACAAGTCCACAGGGTTATATTTTGTTTTGCATAAATCAAAAGAGTGTGGATTTGAACGTAAGCTTCACTGGTCAAGCAGAATATCCTCCAGTTTAATTTGACTGCTCCACTGGTTGTATGTAGTTAAAGTCAAGCTCAGTGTATGCAAACTGAATTAACTCAACATCCCCTCTGTGTCCCATGAGACAAATCACAATGAGGACAACTGAGAATAACAGTATTAATCTGTGCAAACAATTAAATGGAAGAAATACACACATTTACAGTATATATACAGTATAAGGGAGACTGAGGCTAGTTCTTCCTTCAGAGAATGGTTTGCAGAGTTGATTTATTTTTTTATACAGTATTTTGTACATGGGGTGGATCTACTGGGATGGCATGAGGTAGCAAGTGCCACCATAAGAAAAATCATTTCCACCCTATCTGCCACCCCATCATAAAAATCCAAATGTATTAAATACTATATTAATACTATGTATGTAAGTTTATTATCATTGATTTTGCATGTATAGGGGTTTATTCATGTCAAACTGCCTAAACTCTCACGAATGTACAAATGACTACAGACCCATTGATTGATTACAGCAGCGGCCAATCCTGTGATTGATAACAACAGCGGCCAATCCCGTGATTGATAACAGCAGCGGCCAATCCCGTGATTGAAAACAGCAGCGGCCAATCCCGTGATTGATAACAGCAGCGGCCAATCCCGTGATTGATAACAGCAGCGGCCAATCCCGTGATTGATAACAGCAGCGGCCAATCCCGTGATTGATAACAGCAGCGGCCAATCCCGTGATTGATTACAGAAGCGGCCAATCCCGTGATTGTTTACAGCAGCGGCCAATCCCGTGATTGATAACAGAAGCGGCCAATCCCGTGATTGATTACAGCAGCGGCCAATCTCGTGATTGTTTACAGAAGCGGCCAATCCCGTGATTGATTACAGCAGCGGCCAATCCTGTGATTGTTTACAGCAGCGGCCAATCCCGTGATTGATAACAGAAGTGGCCAATCCCGTGATTGATTACAGCAGCGGCCAATCTCGTGATTGTTTACAGAAGCGGACAATCCCGTGATTGTTTACAGAAGCGGCCAATCCCGTGATTGTTTACAGCAGCGGCCAATCCCGTGATTGATAACAGAAGCGGCCAATCCCGTGATTGTTTACAGCAGCGGCCAATCCCGTGATTGATAACAGAAGCGGCCAATCCCGTGATTGATTACAGCAGCGGCCAATCCCGTGATTGTTTACAGCAGCGGCCAATCCCGTAATTGATTACAGCAGCGGCCAATCCCGTGATTGTTTACAGCAGCGGCCAATCCCGTGATTGTTTACAGCAGCGGCCAATCCCGTGATTGTTTACAGCAGCGGCCAATCCCGTGATTGTTTACAGCAGCGGCCAATCCCGTGATTGTTTACAGCAGCGGCCAATCCCGTGATTGATTACAGCAGCGGCCAATCCGTGATTGATTACAGCAGCGGCCAATCCGTGATTGTTTACAGCAGCGCCAATCCGTGATTGATAACAGAAGCGGCCAATCCCGTGATTGTTTACAGCAGCGGCCAATCCCGTGATTGATAACAGAAGCGGCCAATCCCGTGATTGTTTACAGCAGCGGCCAATCCCGTGATTGATAACAGAAGCGGCCAATCCCGTGATTGTTTACAGCAGCGGCCAATCCCGTGATTGATAACAGAAGCGGCCAATCCCGTGATTGTTTACAGCAGCGGCCAATCCCGTGATTGATTACAGCAGCGGCCAATCCGTGATTGTTTACAGCAGCGCCAATCCCGTGATTGATAACAGAAGCGGCCAATCCCGTGATTGTTTACAGCAGCGCCAATCCGTGATTGATAACAGAAGCGGCCAATCCCGTGATTGTTTACAGCAGCGGCCAATCCCGTGATTGATAACAGAAGCGGCCAATCCCGTGATTGATAACAGAAGCGGCCAATCCCGTGATTGATTACAGCAGCGGCCAATCCCGTGATTGATTACAGCAGCGGCCAATCCCGTGACTGTTTACAGCAGCGGCCAATCCCGTGATTGTTTACAGCAGCGGCCAATCCCGTGATTGATTACAGCAGCGGCCAATCTCGTGATTGTTTACAGCAGCGGCCAATCCCGTGAACGATTACAGAAGCGGCCAATCCCGTGATCGATTACAGAAGCGGCCAATCCCGTGATCGTTTACAGCAGCGGCCAATCCCGTGATGGTTTACAGAAGCGGCCAATCCCGTGATCGTTTACAGCAGCGGTCAATCCCGTGAATGTTTACAGAAGCGGCCAATCCCGTGATCGTTTACAGCAGCGGCCAATCTCGTGATTGTTTACAGCAGCGGCCAATCCCGTGATCGTTTACAGAAGCGGCCAATCCCGTGATTGTTTACAGAAGTGGCCAATCCCGTGATTGATTACAGCAGCGGCCAATCCCGTGATTGTTTACAGAAGCGGCCAATCTCGTGATTGTTTACAGCAGCGGCCAATCCCGTGATTGATTACAGCAGCGGCCAATCCCGTGATCGATTACAGCAGCGGCCAATCCCGTGATCGATTACAGCAGCGGCCAATCCCGTGATCGTTTACAGCAGCGGCCAATCCCGTGATCGTTTACAGCAGCGGCCAATCCCGTGATCGATTACAGCAGCGGCCAATCCCGTGATCGATTACAGCAGCGGCCAATCCCGTGATCGATTACAGCAGCAGCCAATCCCATGATTGATTACAGCAGCGGCCAATCCCGTCAATCCCGTGATTGATTACAGCAGCGGCCAATCTCGTGATCGATTACAGCAGCGGCCAATCCCGTGATCGATTACAGCAGCGGCCAATCCCGTGATTGATTACAGCAGCGGCCAATCCCGTGATTGATTACAGCAGCAGCCAATCCCATGATTGATTACAGCAGCGGCCAATCCCGTCAATCCCGTGATTGATTACAGAAGCGGCCAATCTCGTGATTGATTACAGCAGCGGCCAATCCCGTGATTGATTACAGCAGCGGCCAATCCCGTGATTGATTACAGCAGCGGCCAATCCCGTGATTGATTACAGCAGCGGCCAATCCCGTAATTGATTACAGCAGCGGCCAATAATTCACAACACAAAACACAATCATTAGTGAATTCGATCACTGCTGTAGAAAATGAGTTTATTTTGATTCCAAATACTAAACTCCTCAACTCAAAACTCAACGTTCGGCTGTTGTGGCGTTCCTGCTGGAGAAAATCCCTTGCATTGATGATTCTGGCATAGATTAGCATAGCCTGTAAAGAACTGCTCAAATCACTAATACAGGCTATACTAATTAAAGCCAGAGTCATCAACCTCATCTTCAGAGCGCAGAAGAGTCTTCAGATGATGATGTCACATGATTGTCAAGACTCAATGATAAAATGATGTTCAAGAGAGAAAGAGAGTTCAAATAGAATTTAAAGCATGTGCCAAATTCTTAGAAAAATTCAACTTTGTTTTATTCAATTTTGAAAAACTTTCATGCCATTTGACTCTAAAAGTGTAAAGTTATTGTTCAAGTAAAAAAATTACCTTAAACCTTAAATACTAAGCTTAAAGCCACACTACAGAATATTAGCATTTTAATGGGCTAACATGTTTCTTTGTTCAATCTCAGAATGGGGACAACCACTTATTACTGTAAGACCAACAAAAATATCAAAATTCAATTTATCTGAAAAATTGAAAACATATTCATGCAATTAAAGCTTTAATCAAGTCATGGTTATATTAAACCTTTAAGCTTGGATGAGCCCGTGAGAAAAATAATAGTCAATATATTAATAACTCCAGTGATGACCAACACAAAATAGGTATCGTATAAAGATTATAAGCTCGACTTTACAATGCATTTAGACAATATGACCAAAACTGAACAAGTGCTTTGAAATTTTCAGACAAATTAGAAGTGTTACATTTCGATTATTGAATTATTTCTGTAATTAGTAAAAACATTAAACTGATCAAATATTCATGTGTCATATGTTGTTGGAAAAATCTCAAAGAGTAAAATACAACCAGACTATTTGTTTTACTCGCAGACAAAAATATAGCGAGTAACAGCTAATTATATGTATTTGATAATTATGTTGATGTCGCTTATATGCCACATTTTCGCTTATAACTTCACAAAATAAAAACGGAACATAAAATATCCCATATTATTATTTAGAGGAGGTGATTATCTTTCAAACGAGTCCACACACAAGATAATCAGATGTATAGATCATTAGATAATCCACAATGATGACTCAAATGACACAGAATGAAACTCATTCTGTGAAATCTCATGACTAAAATCATGTCTGCATGCTATGCAAACCTTTAGTCATTGTTGTGTTTGCATGTGTAATTAGTTCTTATGTACAATTATTATCTTTTATTTGTTTGGAGATGTTTTTGGACACTATGATCAATTATATTTGTAATGTTGCAACTTTTGATTGCTTTGTCGTATCAACACAAACATTTTCTCAGATACAGTCGACATGATTGAGAACAAAACAAATGCAGTTTTTCGGAGCTACCTTAAATACACCCAGAGATATATAATGGAAAATAAGAAAAATTAGAAA
>NC_068308.1:40222067-40247067 GCF_025860055.1 Xyrauchen texanus | reverse complement strand
CCCCCTACGGGAAGCGGGCATCCGCGTACTCAATTACCTCGACGACTGGCTCATCCTGGCCCACTCCCGAGAACTATTACGCACTCACAGGGACCAGGTGCTCAGGCACCTCTGCCGTCTAGGGCTTCAGGTCAACTGGGAAAAGAGAAAGCTCGCCCCGGTTCAGAGCATCTCTTTTCTCAGCATGGAGTTAGTAAGAAACGCCCACTTTTCATGATCCAATCAGTTTCTTATCGATAAAATCAAGTCCTGCTCTAAAATGTAGTTCTTGTTGAGCATTCGGTTTCAGAAATGCGTCAATGGGTTATGAGTTGTGTTTCACATTGACTGTGGTGAGTGAATATGAAAGAAGAATATTAGCATAAATCAACTCATAAAAGAAAACAGTCCAATAACAGCTTTGTTGGAACCTCAGATCCTGTCCTGTGATCAAAGCTTTTGGCATTTATGTGTTCTCTTATGTGGTCGACAGCGCAACTCACCAACGAGAGAGCCCTGTCAGTGCTCAGGAGCCCGACACAGCGGTTCCTCTAAAACAATTCCAGAGGCTCCTGGGGCATATGTCTCCTCTCGTCATATGTCTCAACTCGCCCGGCATCTCCTCCTTTGGAGTCAGCCACGACTCAAGTCGCTGCTCGCCACTCACATCCCTGGCAACCGCAACACGACAGCGGACGCGCTGTCATGACAGGTTTCGCCCAGCGGAGAGTGGAGGCTCCACCCCCGGGTAGTCCAGCTCATTTGGGACCTATTCGGCAAGGCACAGGTAGACCTCTTTGCTTCCCAAGACAACTCCCATTGCCCGCTCTGGTATTCCCTGATGGATGCTCCTCTCGGGACAGATGCGCTGGCACACAGCTGGCCCCGGAGGCTGCACAAGTACCCTTTTCCCCCAGTGAGCCTTCTTCCATCGGTGCTATGCAAGATCAGGGAGGACGTGGAACAGGTCATTTTGGTGGCCCCCTACTGGCCCATCCGCACCTGGTTTTCCGATCTCATGCTCCTCGCGACAGCTCCTCCCTGGAAAATCCCCCTGAGGAAGTACCTTCTTTCTCAGGGACAGGGCACCCTCTGGCATCCGCGCCCAGACCTCTGGAACCTCCATGTCTGGCCCCTGGATGGGATGCGGAAGATCTAGTAGATCCACCACCTGTTGTAGTAGACACAATCAATCAAGCCAGAGCTCCCTCAACCAGACAACTTTATGCCCTAAAGTGGCGCTTGTTCGCGAACTGGTGTTCTTCCCGAGCTGAAGACCCGCAGAGATGCGCAGTTTGGTCAGTGCTTCTATTCCTGCAGGAGAGGCTGGAAGGGAGGCTGTCCCCCTCCATCTTGAAGGTCTATGTAGCTGCCATCGCAGCCCACCACGACGCAGTAGATGGCAAGTCCCTTGGTAAGCACGACTTTGTTATCAGGTTCCTGAAAGGCACCCAGAGACTCAATCCTCCCCGGCCTAGCCTGTTTCCCTCTTGGGGTCTCTCAGTGGTCCTTGCGGGCCTTCAGAGACCCCCATTTGAGCCGCTTGTGTCACTTCCTTCGACACAACGTCGAGAGAGTGACAGAAGGGGAACGTCTTGGTTACTATTGTAACCTCCGTTTCCAGAGGGAAGGAACGAGACGTTGTGTCCCTCCTGCCATGGCACTAGACCTAGCACTGGTAATGGCCGTGCTTCATCCTTTCGGCTCCTCAGTGCAAAATCCTGACTGGCAATCGCTGCCCCGCTTCCCGTATGTCCGGGCGGGGCATGCAAATTCTGTCTGCCAACTTGATATTGGCCATTTCTCATGTTCAGAGGTACGATTCGGTGTTCGAGAAGACCCCTTGTGTCACTTCCTTCGAAACAATATCTCATTCCTTCCCTTGGGGAACGGAGGTTACAATAGTTTTCAAGACTTTATTTCTGTTGATTTGTGATTTCTGTTGGATAGTGATTTCTGTTGATTAGTGATTTCTGATAACTGTTGGATAGTGATTTCTGTTGGATAGTGATTTCTGTTGGATTGTGATTTTTGTTGATTAGTGATTTCTGTTTTCTGTTGATTAGTGATTTCTGATTTCTGTTGATTAGTGATTTCTGTTGGATAGTGATTTCTGATTTCTGTTGGATAGTGATTTCTGTTGGTTAGTGATTTCTGTTGATTAGTGATTTCTGATTTCTGTTGGATAGTGATTTCTGTTGGATAGTGATTTCTGTTGATTAGTGATTTCTGATTTCTGTTGGATAGTGATTTCTGTTGGATTGTGATTTTTGTTGATTAGTGATTTCTGTTTTCTGTTGGTTAGTGATTTCTGTTGGATTGTGATTTCTGTTGGTTAGTGATTTCTGTTGGATTGTGATTGAGATGTGGACTGAATGATGTGGACTGAATGAGCCGACCTCATCATTAATGCCTGGTGGTCGCTGCCCCCTTAACCTGGCTCAGTTTATTGACCTCGCCCTACTGTACTCTGGTTCCTCGTTCACTGTGGGGGAGGCAGACACTGAACCAGCGCTCCACACCACAGCCCCCGTCTCGAAGCCTACCACGGCCCCCGTCTCGAAGCCTACCACGGCCCCCGTCTCGAAGCCTACCACGGCCCCCGTCTCGAAGCCTTACACGGCCCCCGTCTTGAAGCCTTACACGGCCCTAGTCCCGAAGCCCGCCACGGCCAGCGAGTCAACGCCCATGCCCGCCACGGCCAACGGGTCAACGCCCCTGCCCGCCACGGCCAACGAGCCCCCAGCGCCTGTAGCCTCGACCATCCCCATGGCCACGTCCCCCGTTGGCCGAAGACGTAAGAGAAGGAAGAGGGCCCCTTCTCCCCAGTCTCGTCTTGTGCTCAAGACCGCAGAGGTGCCCTCAGAGTCCTCCACGGCTCTGCCGGGTTCTGCTCCGCCCTCAGAGTCCTCCACGGCTCTGCCGGGTTCTGCTCCGCCCTCAGAGTCCTCCACGGCTCTGCCGGGTTCTGCTCCGCCCTCAGAGTCCTCCACGGCTCTGTCAGCCTCTGCTCGCCCTCAGAGCCCTCCCGGGCTCCGCCTCACGAGTCTCTCAGGGCTCCTCCTCACGAGCCTCCCAGGGCTCCTCCTCACGAGCCTCCCAGGGCTCCTCCTCACGAACCTCCCAGGGCTCCTCCTCACGAGCCTCCCAGGGCTGCTCCTCTCGAGCCTCCGAGGGCCCCTCCTCACGAGCCTCCTAGGGCTCCTCCTCACGAGCCTCCCAGAGCTCTACCCCTCAAGTCCCTCAGGGCTCCATCCCTCGAGTCTTTCACGGCTCCACCCCTCAAGCCTCTTACGGCTTCGCCTCTCGAGTCTTTCAGGGCTCCATCCCTCGAGTCTTTCATGGCTCCACCCCTCAAGCCTCTCACGGCTTCGCCTCTCGAGTCTCTCAGGGCTCCATCCCTCGAGTCTTTCATGGCTCCACCCCTCAAGCCTCTCACGGCTTCACCTCTCGAGTCTTTCAGGGCTCCATCCCTCAAGCCTCTCGAGTCTCTCAGGGCTCCTCCGCCTCTCAGGGCTCCGCCCCTCGAGTCTCTCAGGACTCCTCCCCCTCTCAAGCCTCTCAGGGCTCCCCCTCTCGAGTCTTTCAGGGCTCCTCCTCCCAAGCCTCTCAGGGCTTTGTCTCTCGAGTCTTTCAAGGCTCCCCGCCTCAAGCCTCTCGAGCCTCCCAGGGCTCGGCCACTAGAGGCTCCTATGGCTCTGCCTCCCGAGCCTCCTACGGCTCCCCCTCCAGAGCCTCCTACGGCTCCACCTCCCAAGCCTCTCATGGCTCTGCTCCCAAAGACTCCAGAGCTTCCTAGGGCTCCGCCTCTCGAGCCTTCCACGGCTCCACCACCCGAGCCTCCTACGGCTCTGCTCCCTAAGACTCCAGAGCCTTCTAGAGATTCGCCTCCCGAGCCTCCTACGGCTCTGCTCCCTAAGACTCCAGAGCCTTCTAGAGATTCGCCTCCCGAGCCTCCTGCGGCTCCGCCTCCCAAGCCTCCTACGGCGCCACCTCCCCCGGCTCTGCCTCCAGAGCCTACCAGGGCTTCACTCCTGGAGCCTTCTACGGCGCCACCTCCCACGGCGTCACCTCCCTCGGCTCTGCCTCCAGAGCCTTCCAGGGCTTCACCTCTGGAGCCTCCTACGGCGCCACCTCCATGGGCTCCACCTCCAGAGCCTTCCAGGCCTTCGCCCCTAAAGCCTCCTTCGGCTCCACCTCCAGAGCCTTCCAGGCCTTCGCCCCTAAAGCCTCCTTCGGCTCCACCTCCAGAGCCTTCCAGGCCTTCGCCCCTAAAGCCTCCTTCGGCTCCACCTCCAGAGCCTTCCAGGCCTTCACCCCTAAAGCCTCTGTCGGCTCCACCTCCAGAGCCAACTACGGGGCCGCCTCTGACGACTCCGCCTTTCACGGCTCAGCCCGGACTTCCTGACCCTCTACCTGTCCTGTGGCCTCTTCCCTGGCCTCCGGACCCTATTCCTGTCCTGTGGTCACCTTCCAGACCCCCTGACCCAGTCCCTGTCCTCCAGTCGCCTTCCAGACCTCCTGACCCAGTCTCTGCCCTATGGCTGCCCCCTAGACCTCCCGACCACCCGCCTGTCCACTATGTTCCCCCTGACCTTGCCCTGAACTGCCCATTGACCCCCTTCTGTCCCCTCGAGCTCACACGCTCGTTCTGTCCCCTCGAGCTCACACGCTCGTTCTGTCCCCCGCGAGCTCACGCTCATTCTGTCCCCTCGCGCTCCTCGCAGCCGAGCACGGCCGTCAGGAGCCGTCCTATTCAGAGGGGGGAGTACTGTCACGAACCCCGCTCCTCTGCCACATCTCCGCGTTCGTGAGCAGGCACACATGCACTCCACGAGCGTGCTCGCTTCTCGCTTCTCGCTTCCCGCTTCCTCGCTCCGCCCCCTTGAGCTCGTACGCTCCGTTTCCTCCCTCGCGAGCTCACACGCTCGTTCTGCTATTACGAGCTCTCGTTCGTAAACTCTCTCCCCCCTCTGACTCACATGCTGGCTTCTCACGCGCTTCCAATCTGCCAGAACATTATGACCACTTGCACTCACGCGCTTCTCGTCCCCACACATTAGTAACACCTGCACTCGTCTCGTCACCTTCATTGTTCACCTGCACTCGTCTCGTCACCTGTCATTGTTTACACCTGCACTCGCCCCTATAAATACACTATCCTTCCGTTTGAATCCCGTTGGTTATTGTATTGTATTGTGTTTAGTTTCCCGTACCTTTGCCCTGCTAGTCCCGTCTAGTTTTGCCCCTGCTAGTCCCGTCTAGTCCTGACCTCCCTACTCGTCACCTCTTAGCTTGCAAACTCGTCCCCCTGTCCGCGTTCCCACTTGTCCCTAGTTGTTAACTGTTTTCCCGTCCTCGCCCTCTTTGTACTTTGATTCCCCGGCTTTTTCCCCTACGCTTCCCACGACTACTCTTCACTGGATTTGCCCCTTGTTTGTACCTTCACCTGCTTTTATTTACAATAAAGCAGTTTTCCATCATTGTGACTGTCTCTACTTGTGTGTGTGTGTGTGTGTGTGTGTCGGGTTACACTGTTGGATAGTGATTTCTGTTGGATTGTGATTTTTGTTGATTAGTGATTTCTGTTTTCTGTTGGTTAGTGATTTCTGATTTCTGTTGGTTAGTGATTTCTGTTGGATTGTGATTTCTGTTGGTTAATGATTTCTGTTGGTTAGTGATTTATGTTGATTAGTGATTTCTGATTTCTGTTGGTTAGTGATTTCTGTTGATAGTGATTTACGTTGGTTAAGGATTTCTGTTGATAGTGAGTTCTGCTGGATAGTGATTTCTGTTGATTAGTGATTTCTGTTGATAGTGAGTTCTGCTGGATAGTGATTTCTGTTGATTAGTGATTTCTGTTGATAGTGAGTTCTGCTGGATAGTGATTTCTGTTGATTAGTGATTTCTGTTGGATAGTGATTTCTGTTGGATTGTGATTTTTGTTGATTAGTGATTTCTGTTTTCTGTTGGTTAGTGATTTCTGATTTTTGTTGGTTAGTGATTTCTGTTGGATTGTGATTTCTGTTGGTTAGTGATTTCTGTTGGTTAGTGATTTATGTTGATTAGTGATTTCTGATTTCTTTTGGTTAATGATTTCTGTTGGTTAGTGATTTATGTTGATTAGTGATTTCTGATTTCTGTTGGTTAATGATTTCTGTTGGTTAGTGATTTATGTTGATTAGTGATTTCTGATTTACGTTGATTAGTGATTTCTGTTGATTAGTGATTTCTGATTTCTGTTGGTTAATGATTTCTGTTGGTTAGTGATTTATGTTGATTAGTGATTTCTGATTTCTTTTGGTTAATGATTTCTGTTGGTTAGTGATTTATGTTGATTAGTGATTTCTGATTTCTGTTGGTTAATGATTTCTGTTGGTTAGTGATTTATGTTGATTAGTGATTTCTGATTTACGTTGATTAGTGATTTCTGTTGATTAGTGATTTCTGTTGGTTAGTGATTTCTGATTTCTGTTGGTTAATGATTTCTGTTGATAGTGATTTACATTGATTAGTGATTTCTGATTTCTGTTGGTTAATGATTTCTGTTGGTTAGTGATTTATGTTGATTAGTGATTTCTGATTTACGTTGATTAGTGATTTCTGTTGATTAGTGATTTCTGTTGGTTAGTGATTTACGTTGATTAGTGATTTCTGTTGATTAGTGATTTCTGTTGGTTAGTGATTTATGTTGATTAGTGATTTCTGATTTCTGTTGGTTAATGATTTCTGTTGGTTAGTGATTTATGTTGATTAGTGATTTCTGATTTCTGTTGGTTAATGATTTCTGTTGGTTAGTGATTTATGTTGATTAGTGATTTCTGATTTACGTTGATTAGTGATTTCTGTTGATTAGTGATTTCTGTTGGTTAGTGATTTCTGATTGATAGTGATTTCTGTTGATAGTGATTTACATTGATTAGTGATTTCTGATTTCTGTTGGTTAATGATTTCTGTTGGTTAGTGATTTATGTTGATTAGTGATTTCTGATTTCTGTTGATTAGTGATTTCTGTTGATTAGTGATTTCTGTTGGATTGTGATTTTTGTTGATTAGTGATTTACGTTGATTAGTGATTTCTGTTGATAGTGATTTCTGTTGATAGTGATTTCTGTTGATTAGTGATTTCTGTTGATTAGTGATTTCTGTTGATAGTGATTTCTGTTGATAGTGATTTACGTTGATTAGTGATTTACGTTGATTAGTGATTTCTGTTGATTAGTGATTTCTGTTGATTAGTGATTTCTGATTGATAGTGATTTCTGTTGATAGTGATTTCTGTTGATTAGTGATTTCTGTTGATTAGTGATTTCTGTTGGTTAGTGATTTCTGATTGATAGTGATTTCTGTTGATAGTGATTTACGTTGATTAGTGATTTCTGTTGATTAGTGATTTCTGATTGATAGTGATTTCTGTTGATAGTGATTTCTGTTGATTAGTGATTTCTGTTGGTTAGTGATTTATGTTGATTAGTGATTTCTGATTTCTGTTGGTTAATGATTTCTGTTGGTTAGTGATTTATGTTGATTAGTGATTTCTGATTTCTGTTGATTAGTGATTTCTGTTGATTAGTGATTTCTGTTGATAGTGATTTCTGTTGGTTAGTGATTTCTGATTGATAGTGATTTCTGTTGATAGTGATTTACGTTGATTAGTGATTTCTGTTGATTAGTGATTTCTGTTGGTTAGTGATTTATGTTGATTAGTGATTTCTGATTTCTGTTGATTAGTGATTTCTGATTTCTGTTGGTTAATGATTTCTGTTGGTTAGTGATTTATGTTGATTAGTGATTTCTGATTTCTGTTGGTTAATGATTTCTGTTGGTTAGTGATTTCTGTTGATTAGTGATTTCTGATTTCTGTTGATTAGTGATTTCTGTTGATTAGTGATTTCTGTTGATAGTGATTTCTGTTGGTTAGTGATTTCTGATTGATAGTGATTTCTGTTGATAGTGATTTACGTTGATTAGTGATTTCTGTTGATTAGTGATTTCTGTTGGTTAGTGATTTACGTTGATTAGTGATTTCTGTTGATTAGTGATTTCTGTTGATTAGTGATTTACGTTGATTAGTGATTTCTGTTGATAGTGATTTCTGTTGGTTAGTGATTTCTGATTGATAGTGATTTCTGTTGATAGTGATTTACGTTGATTAGTGATTTCTGTTGATTAGTGATTTCTGTTGGTTAGTGATTTATGTTGATTAGTGATTTCTGATTTCTGTTGATTAGTGATTTCTGATTTCTGTTGGTTAATGATTTCTGTTGGTTAGTGATTTATGTTGATTAGTGATTTCTGATTTCTGTTGATTAGTGATTTCTGTTGATTAGTGATTTCTGTTGATAGTGATTTCTGTTGGTTAGTGATTTCTGATTGATAGTGATTTCTGTTGATAGTGATTTACGTTGATTAGTGATTTCTGTTGATTAGTGATTTCTGTTGATTAGTGATTTCTGTTGGTTAGTGATTTCTGATTGATAGTGATTTCTGTTGATAGTGATTTACGTTGATTAGTGATTTCTGTTGATTAGTGATTTCTGTTGGTTAGTGATTTATGTTGATTAGTGATTTCTGATTTCTGTTGGTTAATGATTTCTGTTGGTTAGTGATTTATGTTGATTAGTGATTTCTGATTTCTGTTGATTAGTGATTTCTGTTGGTTAGTGATTTATGTTGATTAGTGATTTCTGATTTCTGTTGATTAGTGATTTCTGTTGATTAGTGATTTCTGTTGATAGTGATTTCTGTTGATAGTGATTTACGTTGATTAGTGATTTACGTTGATTAGTGATTTCTGTTGATTAGTGATTTCTGTTGGTTAGTGATTTCTGATTGATAGTGATTTCTGTTGATAGTGATTTATGTTGATTAGTGATTTCTGTTGATTAGTGATTTCTGTTGACTAGTGATTTCTGTTGACTAGTGATTTCTGTTGATAGTGATTTACGTTGGTTAGTGATTTCTGTTGATAGTGAGTTCTGCTGGATAGTGAGTTCTGCTGGTTAGTGATTTCTGTTGATAGTGAGTTCTGCTGGATAGTGATTTCTGTTGATTAGTGATTTCTGTTGATAGTGATTTACGTTGGTTAGTGATTTCTGTTGGTTAGTGATTTCTGTTGGTTAGTGATTTCTGTTGATTAGTGATTTCTGTTGATAGTGAGTTCTGCTGGATAGTGATTTCTGTTGATTAGTGATTTCTGTTGATAGTGATTTACGTTGGTTAGTGATTTCTGTTGGTTAGTGATTTCTGTTGGTTAGTGATTTCTGTTGATTAGTGATTTCTGTTGATAGTGAGTTCTGCTGGATAGTGATTTCTGTTGATTAGTGATTTCTGTTGATAGTGATTTATGTTGATTAGTGATTTCTGATTTCTGTTGGTTAATGATTTCTGTTGGTTAGTGATTTATGTTGATTAGTGATTTCTGATTTATGTTGATTAGTGATTTCTGTTGATTAGTGATTTCTGTTGATAGTGATTTCTGTTGATAGTGATTTACGTTGATTAGTGATTTACGTTGATTAGTGATTTCTGTTGATTAGTGATTTCTGTTGGTTAGTGATTTCTGATTGATAGTGATTTCTGTTGATAGTGATTTATGTTGATTAGTGATTTATGTTGATTAGTGATTTCTGTTGACTAGTGATTTCTGTTGACTAGTGATTTCTGTTGATAGTGATTTACGTTGGTTAGTGATTTCTGTTGATAGTGAGTTCTGCTGGATAGTGAGTTCTGCTGGTTAGTGATTTCTGTTGATAGTGAGTTCTGCTGGATAGTGATTTCTGTTGATTAGTGATTTCTGTTGATAGTGATTTACGTTGGTTAGTGATTTCTGTTGGTTAGTGATTTCTGTTGGTTAGTGATTTCTGTTGATTAGTGATTTCTGTTGATAGTGAGTTCTGCTGGATAGTGATTTCTGTTGATTAGTGATTTCTGTTGATAGTGATTTACGTTGGTTAGTGATTTCTGTTGGTTAGTGATTTCTGTTGGTTAGTGATTTCTGTTGATTAGTGATTTCTGTTGATAGTGAGTTCTGCTGGATAGTGATTTCTGTTGATTAGTGATTTCTGTTGATAGTGATTTACATTGGTTAGTGATTTCTGTTGGTTAGTGATTTCTGTTGGTTAGTGATTTCTGTTGGTTAGTGATTTCTGTTGATTAGTGATTTCTGTTGATAGTGAGTTCTGCTGGATAGTGATTTCTGTTGATTAGTGATTTCTGTTGATAGTGATTTACGTTGGTTAGTGATTTCTGTTGGTTAGTGATTTCTGTTGGTTAGTGATTTCTGTTGATTAGTGATTTCTGATTTCTGTTGGTTAATGATTTCTGTTGATTAGTGATTTCTGATTTCTGTTGGATAGTGATTTCTGTTGGAAAGTGATTTTTTTTGTACTACCTCAAATTTTAATGTACTACATACAGTATTTTTCTGAATATGCAGAGTAGTTGGCCATGATCAGCTGCAGCACATGGATCAAATCTTTCTTAATAATCAAAGTTCTGGCTATATGAGACCTTTTTTGCTCCAGCTAATATATTAATCATATATGTACAGTAAATGTGCTCTTTGTCTTGCAAGTTGGCAAAAGCTCTTGATTAATTAGCCGCACACATCGACGTCTGTCGTGACAGATGAACAGCTTTGGAAGTCATTCATGTTCTGCTGCATGTCACGATCAGCTCATACATCTAAATGACGGTCACAGACAACAAACCAACTGTTGCACTGATCCATGATTACACACCGACCAACTGTTTAGTTTAAACTTTGAGCAAAGACATAAACATGATATTTTCAGGGCCTTTTGGCTCAATTTTTGCTTCATTTGTACTTGGAGAAGTCAGGCAGTTCATTTGGAGAATTGCACATTTCAGACTGCCCAACACTTGAACCTAATGACAGAAAAAAGAAGGATTGTAAACGATCCCTCATTCATAAACCACATAAGAGAACACATAAATGCCAAAAGCTTTGATCACAGGACAGGATCTGAGGTTCCAACAAACGCTGTTATTGGACTGTTTTCTTTTATGGAGTTGATTTATGCTAATATTCTTCTTTCATATTCACTCACCACAGTCAATGTGAAACACAACTCACAACCCATTTTACTTCCGTAAACATACTCATTTCTGAAACCGAATGCTTAACAAGAACTACATTTTAGAGCAGGACTTGATTTAATCGATAAGAAATTGATTGGATCATGAAAAGTGGGCGTTTCTTACTAGAAAGGAGATGGCTGGTTGGAGGGGAGGAGCTGAAAATAATGAGGAATTCGCGATGTCAGCTGAAAAGGAAAGTTGTGTCCAGGGTTGGACTGGGAAGAGAAATCGGCCTGGGATTTTACATAGAAACTGACCCATAAGTTGTTGAGTGGTTGGGGGCATCTTGCTGCCCCCTCTCGGCATATCATGGCACCATTTTGTTGCCCGTTCTGAATAATGCGGCGGCTTATTTCAGCTTATCACGGCCCATTCGGCCCGTTTCCGGTTCTCACGATGGCCAGTCTGCCCCTGACACAGACAGACAGACACACACACACACACACACACACACACACACACACACACACACACACACACACACACATGTTGTGTTTCCATGTTTTATGGGGACTTTCCATAGACATAATGGTTTTTATACTGTACAAACTTTATATTCTATCCCCTAAACCTAACCCTACCCCTAAACCTAACCCTCACAGAAAACATTCTGCATTTTTACATTTTCAAAAAACATAATTTAGTATGATTTATAAGCTGTTTTCCTCATGGGGACCGACAAAATGTCCCCACAAGGTCAAAAATTTCGGGTTTTACTATCCTTATGGGGACATTTGGTCCCCACAAAGTGATAAATACACGCTCACACATACACACACACACACACACACACACACACACACACACACACACACACACATGTTGTGTTTCCATGTTTTATGGGGACTTTCCATAGACATAATGGTTTTTATACTGTACAAACTTTATATTCTATCCCCTAAACCTAACCCTACCCCTAAACCTAACCCTCACAGAAAACTTTCTGCATTTTTACATTTTCAAAAAACATAATTTAGTATGATTTATAAGCTGTTTTCCTCATGGGGACCGACAAAATGTCCCCACAAGGTCAAAAATTTCGGGTTTTACTATCCTTATGGGGACATTTGGTCCCCACAAAGTGATAAATACACGCTCACACACACACACACACACACACACACACATATACACACTCTCACACACTCACACACACACTCACTCTCACACACCCTCACAGACACTCACACACACACACACACACACACACACACACACACACACACACACACACCCTCACAGACACTCACACACACACACACACACACACAGAGAGAAATAGTATGAGGAATTCGTGATCGTCATAATAGCAATTGAACTTTGAAAATGTAACAATTGAACTGACTTTAGACTTTGCGCCGAAAACAGACCTGCTTTTGAAACGTCCTAGCGCAGTGACCTATTTCTCAGGAAAATAGCTACTTGCGCTTTGCGCTACTTCATTAGCGTCACTTGCATTCACATCACATCACACCAACCAATGCCCACTTGCACTGGCATGAACATTATATAAGACATAGCGCATGATTGTTGCACATTGCCCTATTCATCATTTGTAAACAATAGCCCTGATATGTTCAAATGATCATTATGTTTTTATTTTCAAAGTAGAGTTGATCAAAACCTATTTGTTAGTAAACATTATGAAGTCATGTTCTTCAGTCAGATCATAAGAAGTAAGTAAGTAAAATTTATTTGTATAGCACTTTTCTCAGATGAAGATCACAAAGTGCTTCACAACAAAAGAAAGCATAAGCAGCTCTCATAAGTACATCTCAATCACAAAACAAAATAAAATAAAATATAAGTAAAATAAGCAACACTCAAACACATACACAATAGACCAGGTCAACCATCCTCCAAACTAATCAAAAGCCTCTTTAAAAAGCAAAGTTTTTAGCTGACTTTTAAATTTTTCCACACAATCCAAGCAGCGTATTGAAGGAGGCAAAGCGTTCCACAACCTGGGTGCAACAACTTGGAATGAACGGTCCCCCTAGTTTTAAAATGTGCAAAGGGGGCAACTAATAGTCTCTGACCTGTTGATCTCAGACTACGTGAGGATGTACGCAGCTGTATCAGGTCAGAGATGTATGAGGGTGCCTGTCCTTGTAGGGCTCTAAAAGTTAGGACCAGAATTTTAAAGTGCATTCTGAATAGCACTGGTAACCAATGGAGTGAAGCTAAAACTGGAGTAATATGTGCCCTTTTACTCGTGTGGGTTAAAAGCCTAGCAGCAGAATTTTGGACAGTCTGAAGACGACCAAGATCCTTCTTATTAAGGCAGATAAAAAGACTGTTACAATAGTCCAAGCGAGACGAGATAAAAGCATGAATGATCATCTCTAGCTTGGCTTTTGACACTAAGGCTCTTATCTTCAAAATGTTCCTTAACTGAAAGAAACAGTTTTTAATAAGATGTTTTGAACGTTTCTCCAGAGACATGGCCGTATCAAAAACAACTCCAAAAAACAAGAAGGAACGTTAATCGAAGATACCCCTAAACATTTCATGTTTTTGCATACCGACAATGAAATTGGAAACAAAGATAAATACAGAAAAAATGTTTGGCCCCCGCCAAGTTTTAATTTGGATAATCTGGCCCCCGGAAGAAAGTAATTGAAGAGTCTGGCGCATAAGCGTCCACTCAGCAAAAACCTTCTCAGTGTATCATTAATGAAGAAGACCAAATGCCAAATATTGAATTACTGCAGAGTTTCCAAAGGTTGCTCATTTACTGGAAACTGTCCTACAAAGCCAAAACACAGTAACTTCAAAGCATACTGTCTCACACTCTTTATTTCTCTGAGCACAGTTGAGCACAAACCTGTCAGTCACAGGACAGATCGTTGTCTAAAACACACGACTTCACTCAAGGCTTAGGTTTAGCGTTAAACCTAACCTTAACCCTGACCCTAACGTACGGTCCCTAAGCAACCAAATTAGCCCGGTTGCTAAGGAGAGTAGAGTCACATGGGGTAACCTCCTCGTGGTTGCTATAATGTGGTTCTCGCTCTCGGTGGGGCGCGCTACATCTCCACGGTAACGCGCTCAACAAGTCACGTGATAAGATTGACGGTCTCAGACGCGGAGGCAACTGAGATGAAGCTACACGTAAATGGTCATCACATGACTCGTGTCAGCGCTGCAGAATACATTGAAGTCTATGAAGTGATTGATATTTATACGGGTAAATGGTCATCACATGACTCGTGTCAGTGCTGCAGAATACATTGAAGTCTATGAAGTGATTGATATTTATACGTGTAAAGGGTCATCACATGACTCGTGTCACCGCTGCAGAATACATTGAAGTCTATGAAGTGAGTGATATTTATACGTGTAAAGGGTCATCACATGACTCGTGTCACCGCTGCAGAATACATTGAAGTCTATGAAGTGAGTGATATTTATACGTGTAAAGGGTCATCACATGACTCGTGTCACCGCTGCAGAATACATTGAAGTCTATGAAGTGAGTGATATTTATACGTGTAAAGGGTCATCACATGACTCGTGTCAGTGCTGCAGAACACACTGAAGTCTATGAAGCGAGGGATATTTATACGAGTAAAGGGTCATCACATGACTCGTGTCAGTGCTGCAGAATACATTGAAGTCTATGAAGTGATTGATATTTATACGTGTAAAGGGTCATCACATGACTCGTGTCACCGCTGCAGAATACATTGAAGTCTATGAAGTGATTGATATTTATACGGGTAAAGGGTCATCACATGACTCGTGTCACCGCTGCAGAATACATTGAAGTCTATGAAGTGATTGATATTTATACGTGTAAAGGGTCATCAGATGACTCGTGTCACCGCTGCAGAATACATTGAAGTCTATGAAGCGAGTGATATTTATACGTGTAAAGGGTCATCACATGACTCGTGTCAGTGCTGCAGAATACATTGATGTCTATGAAGCGAGTGATATTTATACGTGTAAAGGGTCATCACATGACTCGTGTCAGTGCTGCAGAACACATTGAAGTCTATGAAGCGAGTGATATTTATACGTGTAAAGGGTCATCACATGACTCGTGTCAGTGCTGCAGAACACATTGATGTCTATGAAGCGAGTGATATTTATACGTGTAAAGGGTCATCACATGACTCGTGTCAGTGCTGCAGAATACATTGAAGTCTATGAAGCGAGTGATATTTATATGTGTAAAGGGTCATCACATGACTCGTGTCAGTGCTGCAGAATACATTGAAGTCTATGAAGTGAGTGATATTTATCACGAGTAAAGGGTCATCACATGACTCGTGTCAGCTGCAGAATACATTGAAGTCTATGAAGCGAGTGATATTTATACGTGTAAAGGGTCATCACATGACTCGTGTCAGCTTGCAGAATACATTGATGTCTATGAAGCGAGTGATATTTATACGTGTAAAGGGTCATCACATGACTCGTGTCAGCTGCAGAATACATTGAAGTCTATGAAGCGAGTGATATTTATACGCGTAAAGGGTCATCACATGACTCGTGTCAGCGCTGCAGAATACATTGATGTCTATGAAGCGAGTGATATTTATACGTGTAAAGGGTCATCACATGACTCGTGTCAGCGCTGCAGAATACATTGATGTCTATGAAGCGAGTGATATTTATACGTGTAAAGGGTCATCACATGACTCGTGTCAGCTGCAGAATACATTGAAGTCTATGAAGCGAGTGATATTTATACGTGTAAAGGGTCATCACATGACTCGTGTCAGCTGCAGAATACATTGAAGTCTATGAAGCGAGTGATATTTATACGAGTAAAGGGTCATCACATGACTCGTGTCAGCTGCAGAATACATTGAAGTCTATGAAGCGAGTGATATTTATACGTGTAAAGGGTCATCACATGACTCGTGTCAGCCTGCAGAATACATTGAAGTCTATGAAGCGAGTGATATTTATACGAGTAAAGGGTCATCACATGACTCGCGTCAGCTGCAGAACACATTGAAGTCTATGAAGCGAGTGATATTTATACGTGAAAAGGGTCATCACATGACTCGCGCCAGTCTGCAGAATACATTGAAGTCTATGAAGCGAGTGATATTTATACGTGTAAAGGGTCATCACATGACTCGGTCAGCCTGCAGAATACATTGATGTCTATGAAGCGAGTGATATTTATACGTGTAAAGGGTCATCACATGACTTCGCGTCAGCTGCAGAATACATTGAAGTCTATGAAGCGAGTGATATTTATACGTGTAAAGGGTCATCACATGACTCGTGTCACGCTGCAGAATACATTGAAGTCTATAAAGCGAGTGATATTTATACGTGTAAAGGGTCATCACATGACTCGTGGTCAGCTGCAGAATACATTGAAGTCTATGAAGCGAGTGATATTTATACGTGTAAAGGGTCATCACATGACTCGTGTCAAGCTGCAGAATACATTGAAGTCTATGAAGCGAGTGATATTTATACGTGTAAAGGGTCATCACATGACTCGTGTCAAGCTGCAGAACACATTGAAGTCTATGAAGCGAGTGATATTTATACGTGTAAAGGGTCATCACATGACTCGCGTCAGCCTGCAGAACACATTGAAGTCTATGAAGCGAGTGATATTTATACGTGTAAAGGGTCATCACATGACTCGCGTCAGCTTGCAGAACACATTGAAGTCTATGAAGCGAGTGATATTTATACGTGAAAAGGGTCATCACATGACTCGTGTCAGCTGCAGAATACATTGAAGTCTATGAAGCGAGTGATATTTATACGAGTAAAGGGTCATCACATGACTCGCGTCAGCTCTGCAGAATACATTGAAGTCTATGAAGCGAGTGATAATTATACGTGAAAAGGGTCATCACATGACTCGTGTCAGCGCTGCAGAATACATTGAAGTCTATGAAGCGAGTGATATTTATACGTGAAAAGGGTCATCACATGACTCGTGTCAGCGCTGCAGAATACATTGAAGTCTATGAAGCGAGTGATATTTATACGTGAAAAGGGTCATCACATGACTCGTGTCAGCGCTGCAGAATACAGTGAAGTCTATGAAGCGAGTGATATTTATACGAGTAAAGGGTCATCACATGACTCGTGTCAGCGCTGCAGAATACATTGAAGTCTATGAAGCGAGTGATATTTATACGTGAAAAGGGTCATCACATGACTCGCGTCAGCGCTGCAGAATACATTGAAGTCTATGAAGCGAGTGATATTTATACGTGAAAAGGGTCATCACATGACTCGCGTCAGCGCTGCAGAATACACTGAAGTCTATGAAGCGAGTGATATTTATACGTGAAAAGGGTCATCACATGACTCGTGTCAGCGCTGCAGAATACATTGAAGTCTATGAAGTGAGTGATATTTATACGTGAAAAGGGTCATCACATGACTCGCGTCAGCGCTGCAGAATACACTGAAGTCTATGAAGCGAGTGATATTTATACGTGAAAAGGGTCATCACATGACTCGCGTCAGCGCTGCAGAATACATTGAAGTCTATGAAGCGAGTGATATTTATACGTGAAAAGGGTCATCACATGACTCGCGTCAAGCTGCAGAATACATTGAAGTCTATGAAGCGAGTGATATTTATACGTGAAAAGGGTCATCACATGACTCGTGTCAGCGCTGCAGAATACACTGAAGTCTATGAAGCGAGTGATATTTATACGTGAAAAGGGTCATCACATGACTCGTGTCAGCGCTGCAGAATACATTGAAGTCTATGAAGCGAGTGATATTTATACGTGAAAAGGGTCATCACATGACTCGTGTCAGCGCTGCAGAACACATTGAAGTCTATGAAGCGAGTGATATTTATACGTGTAAAGGGTCATCACATGACTCGCGTCAGCACTGCAGAATACATTGAAGTCTATGAAGCGAGTGATATTTATACGTGTAAAGGGTCATCACATGACTCGTGTCAGCGCTGCAGAATACATTGAAGTCTATGAAGTGAGTGATATTTATACGTGAAAAGGGTCATCACATGACTCGTGTCAGCGCTGCAGAATACATTGAAGTCTATGAAGCGAGTGATATTTATACGTGTAAAGGGTCATCACATGACTCGTGTCAGCACTGCAGAATACATTGAAGTCTATGAAGCGAGTGATATTTACACGTGTAAAGGGTCATCACATGACTCGTGTCAGTGGTGCAGAACACATTGAAGTCTATGAAGCGAGTGATATTTATACGTGTAAAGGGTCATCACATGACTCGCGTCAGCACTGCAGAATACATTGAAGTCTATGAAGCGAGTGATATTTATACGTGAAAAGGGTCATCACATGACTCGTGTCAGCGCTGCAGAATACATTGAAGTCTATGAAGTGAGTGATATTTATACGATTAAAGGGTCATCACATGACACGTGTCACCGTGGCAGAGTACACTGAAGTCTATGAAGTGAGTGATATTTATACGTGAAAAGGGTCATCACATGACTCGTGTCAGCGCTGCAGAATACATTGATGTCTATGAAGCGAGTGATATTTATACGTGTAAAGGGTCATCACATGACTCGTGTCAGCGCTGCAGAATACATTGAAGTCTATGAAGTGAGTGATATTTATACATGAAAAGGGTCATCACATGACTCGTGTCAGCGCTGCAGAATACATTGAAGTCTATGAAGTGAGTGATATTTATACGAGTAAAGGGTCATCACATGACTCGTGTCAGTGCTGCAGAATACATTGAAGTCTATGAAGCGAGTGATATTTATACGTGTAAAGGGTCATCACATGACTCGTGTCAGCTGCTACAGAATACATTGAAGTCTATGAAGCGAGTGATATTTATACGTGTAAAGGGTCATCACATGACTCGTGTCAGCTGCAGAATACATTGAAGTCTATGAAGCGAGTGATATTTATACGTGTAAAGGGTCATCACATGACTCGTGTCAGCTGCAGAATACATTGAAGTCTATGAAGCGAGTGATATTTATACGGGTAAAGGGTCATCACATGACTCGTGTCAAGCTGCAGAATACATTGAAGTCTATGAAGCGAGTGATATTTATACGTGAAAAGGGTCATCACATGACTCGCGTCAGCGCTGCAGAATACATTGAAGTCTATGAAGCGAGTGATATTTATACGTGAAAAGGGTCATCACATGACTCGTGTCAGTGCTGCAGAATACACTGAAGTCTATGAAGTGAGTGATATTTATACGATTAAAGGGTCATCACATGACTCGTGTCACCGTGGCAGAGTACACTGAAGTCTATGAAGTGAGTGATATTTATACGTGAAAAGGGTCATCACATGACTCGTGTCAGCGCTGCAGAACACACTGAAGTCTATGAAGTGAGTGATATTTATACGTGTAAAGGGTCATCACATGACTCGTGTCAGCGCTGCAGAACACACTGAAGTCTATGAAGTGAGTGATATTTATACGTGTAAAGGTTCATCACATGACTCGTGTCAGCGCTGCAGAATACATTGAAGTCTATGAAGTGAGTGATATTTATACGTGTAAAGGGTCATCACATGACTCGTGTCAGAGCTGCAGAACACACTGAAGTCTATGAAGTGAGTGATATTTATACGTGTAAAGGGTCATCACATGACTCGTGTCAGCGCTGCAGAACACACTGAAGTCTATGAAGTGAGTGATATTTATACGTGTAAAGGTTCATCACATGACTCGTGTCAAGCTGCAGAATACATTGAAGTCTATGAAGTGAGTGATATTTATACGAGTAAAGGGTCATCACATGACTCATGTCAGCTGCAGAATACACTGAAGTCTATGAAGTGAGTGATATTTATCACGAGTAAAGGGTCATCACATGACTCGGCGTCAGTGCTGCAGAATACACTGAAGTCTATGAAGTGAGTGATATTTATACGTGTAAAGGGTCATCACATGACTCGTGTCAGTGCTGCAGAATACATTGAAGTGTATGAAGCGAGTGATATTTATACGTGTAAAGGGTCATCACATGACTCGTGTCAGTGCTGCAGAATACATTGAAGTCTATGAAGTGAGTGATATTTATACGTGTAAAGGGTCATCACATGACTCGTGTCACCGCTGCAGAATACATTGAAGTCTATGAAGCGAGTGATATTTATACGTGTAAAGGGTCATCACATGACTCGTGTCACCGCTGCAGAATACATTGAAGTCTATGAAGCGAGTGATATTTATACGTGTAAAGGGTCATCACATGACTCGTGTCACCGCTGCAGAATACATTGAAGTCTATGAAGCGAGTGATATTTATACGTGTAAAGGGTCATCACATGACTCGTGTCACCGCTGCAGAATACATTGAAGTCTATGAAGTGATTGATATTTATACGTGAAAAGGGTCATCACATGACTCGTGTCAGTGCTGCAGAATACATTGAAGTCTATGAAGTGATTGATATTTATACGTGTAATGGGTCATCACATGACTCGTGTCACCGCTGCAGAATACATTGAAGTCTATGAAGTGAGTGATATTTATACGTGTAAAGGGTCATCACATGACTCGTGTCAGTGCTGCAGAACACATTGAAGTCTATGAAGCGAGTGATATTTATACGTGTAAAGGGTCATCACATGACTCGTGTCAGCGCTGCAGAACACATTGAAGTCTATGAAGCGAGTGATATTTATACGTGTAAAGGGTCATCACATGACTCGTGTCAGCGCTGCAGAACACATTGAAGTCTATGAAGCGAGTGATATATATACGTGTAAAGGGTCATCACATGACTCGTGTCAGCGCTGCAGAATACATTGAAGTCTATGAAGCGAGTGATATTTATACGTGTAAAGGGTCATCACATGACTTCGTGTCAGCTGCAGAATACATTGAAGTCTATGAAGCGAGTGATATTTATACGTGTAAAGGGTCATCACATGACTCGTGTCAGCGCTGCAGAATACATTGAAGTCTATGAAGCGAGTGATATTTATACGTGTAAAGGGTCATCACATGACTCGTGTCAGCGCTGCAGAATACATTGAAGTCTATGAAGCGAGTGATATTTATACGTGTAAAGGGTCATCACATGACTCGTGTCAGCGCTGCAGAATACATTGAAGTCTATGAAGCGAGTGATATTTATACGTGTAAAGGGTCATCACATGACTCGTGTCAGCCTGCAGAATACATTGAAGTCTATGAAGCGAGTGATATTTATACGTGTAAAGGGTCATCACATGACTCGTGTCAGCTGCAGAACACATTGAAGTCTATGAAGCGAGTGATATTTATACGTGTAAAGGGTCATCACATGACTTCGCGTCAGCTCTGCAGAACACATTGAAGTCTATGAAGCGAGTGATATTTATACGTGTAAAGGGTCATCACATGACTCGCGTCAGCTTGCAGAACACATTGAAGTCTATGAAGCGAGTGATATTTATACGTGTAAAGGGTCATCACATGACTCGCGTCAGCTCGCAGAACACATTGAAGTCTATGAAGCGAGTGATATTTATACGTGTAAAGGGTCATCACATGACTCGCGTCAGCTGCAGAATACTTTGAAGTCTATGAAGCGAGTGATATTTATACGTGAAAAGGGTCATCACATGACTCGTGTCAGCGCTGCAGAATACATTGAAGTCTATGAAGCGAGTGATATTTATACGTGTAAAGGGTCATCACATGACTCGTGTCAGCGCTGCAGAATACATTGAAGTCTATGAAGCGAGTGATATTTATACGTGTAAAGGGTCATCACATGACTCGTGTCAGTGCTGCAGAATACATTGAAGTCTATGAAGTGAGTGATATTTATACGTGTAAAGGGTCATCACATGACTCGCGTCAGCGCTGCAGAATACATTGAAGTCTATGAAGCGAGTGATATTTATACGTGAAAAGGGTCATCACATGACTCGCGTCAGCGCTGCAGAACACATTGAAGTCTATGAAGTGAGTGATATTTATACGTGTAAAGGGTCATCACATGACTCGCGTCAGCGCTGCAGAATACATTGAAGTCTATGAAGCGAGTGATATTTATACGTGTAAAGGGTCATCACATGACTCGTGTCAGCTGCAGAATACATTGAAGTCTATGAAGCGAGTGATATTTATACGTGTAAAGGGTCATCACATGACTCGCGTCAGCTGCAGAATACATTGAAGTCTATGAAGCGAGTGATATTTATACGTGAAAAGGGTCATCACATGACTCGTGTCAGCTGCAGAACACATTGAAGTCTATGAAGTGAGTGATATTTATACGCGTAAAGGGTCATCACATGACTCGCGTCAGCTCTGCAGAATACATTGAAGTCTATGAAGCGAGTGATATTTATACGTGTAAAGGGTCATCACATGACTCAGGTCAGCTCTGCAGAATACATTGAAGTCTATGAAGCGAGTGATATTTATACGGGTAAAGGGTCATCACATGACTCGTGTCAGCGCTGCAGAATACATTGAAGTCTATGAAGTGAGTGATATTTATACGAGTAAAGGGTCATCACATGACTCGTGTCACCGTGGCAGAGTACACTGAAGTCTACGAAGCGAGTGATATTTATACGGGTAAAGGGTCATCACATGACTCACGTCAGTGCTGCAGAATACATTGAAGTCTACGAAGCGAGTGATATTTATACGGGTAAAGGGTCATCACATGACTCACGTCAGTGCTGCAGAATACATTGAAGTCTATGAAGTGAGTGATATTTATACGTGTAAAGGGTCATCACATGACTCGTGTCAGCACTGCAGAATACATTGAAGTCTACGAAGCGAGTGATATTTATACGAGTAAAGGGTCATCACATGACTCGTGTCAGCACTGCAGAATACATTGAAGTCTATGAAGTGAGTGATATTTATACGTGTAAAGGGTCATCACATGACTCGTGTCAGCGCTGCAGAATACATTGAAGTCTATGAAGTGAGTGATATTTATACGTGTAAAGGGTCATCACATGACTCGTGTCAGCGCTGCAGAATACATTGAAGTCTATGAAGCGAGTGATATTTATACGAGTAAAGGGTCATCACATGACTCGTGTCAGCGCTGCAGAATACATTGAAGTCTATGAAGTGAGTGATATTTATACGTGTAAAGGGTCATCACATGACTCGTGTCAGCGCTGCAGAATACATTGAAGTCTATGAAGTGAGTGATATTTATACGTGAAAAGGGTCATCACATGACTCGCGTCAGCGCTGCAGAACACATTGAAGTCTATGAAGTGAGTGATATTTATACGTGTAAAGGGTCATCACATGACTCGCGTCAGCGCTGCAGAATACATTGAAGTCTATGAAGCGAGTGATATTTATACGTGTAAAGGGTCATCACATGACTCGTGTCAGCGCTGCAGAATACATTGAAGTCTATGAAGCGAGTGATATTTATACGTGTAAAGGGTCATCACATGACTCGCGTCAGCGCTGCAGAATACATTGAAGTCTATGAAGCGAGTGATATTTATACGTGAAAAGGGTCATCACATGACTCGTGTCAGCGCTGCAGAACACATTGAAGTCTATGAAGTGAGTGATATTTATACGTGTAAAGGGTCATCACATGACTCGCGTCAGCGCTGCAGAATACATTGAAGTCTATGAAGCGAGTGATATTTATACGTGTAAAGGGTCATCACATGACTCGCGTCAGCGCTGCAGAATACATTGAAGTCTATGAAGCGAGTGATATTTATACGGGTAAAGGGTCATCACATGACTCGTGTCAGCGCTGCAGAATACATTGAAGTCTATGAAGTGAGTGATATTTATACGAGTAAAGGGTCATCACATGACTCGTGTCACCGTGGCAGAGTACACTGAAGTCTACGAAGCGAGTGATATTTATACGGGTAAAGGGTCATCACATGACTCACGTCAGTGCTGCAGAATACATTGAAGTCTACGAAGCGAGTGATATTTATACGGGTAAAGGGTCATCACATGACTCACGTCAGTGCTGCAGAATACATTGAAGTCTATGAAGTGAGTGATATTTATACGTGTAAAGGGTCATCACATGACTCGTGTCAGCACTGCAGAATACATTGAAGTCTACGGCGAGTGATATTTATCACGAGTAAAGGGTCATCACATGACTCGTGTCAGCACTGCAGAATACATTGAAGTCTATGAAGTGAGTGATATTTATACGTGTAAAGGGTCATCACATGACTCGTGTCAGCTGCAGAATACATTGAAGTCTATGAAGTGAGTGATATTTATACGTGTAAAGGGTCATCACATGACTCGTGTCAGCGCTGCAGAATACATTGAAGTCTATGAAGCGAGTGATATTTATACGAGTAAAGGGTCATCACATGACTCGTGTCAGCGCTGCAGAATACATTGAAGTCTATGAAGTGAGTGATATTTATACGTGTAAAGGGTCATCACATGACTCGTGTCAGCGCTGCAGAATACATTGAAGTCTATGAAGTGAGTGATATTTATACGTGTAAAGGGTCATCACATGACTCGTGTCAGCGCTGCAGAACACATTGAAGTCTATGAAGGGAGTGATATTTATACGTGTAAAGGGTCATCACATGACTCATTCGGAAATACTGAACTAAGAAACTGCTGGAAAATCACAAACACATTTGAGCCAAACATTTACTTATTTTTCTTCTTATTTTCCTAATTTGACATATGTAAATAAGGTGGCTCTGAAAAATTGCTTTTGTTTTGTTCCCAATCATGTCAACTGTAACTGAGAAAAAAACTTTTTATACTATAAAGCAATCAAAAGTTATAACGTTACAAATATAATGTATCATAGTGTCCAAAAACATCTCCAAACAAATAAAAGATAATAATTGTACATAAGAACTAATTACACATGCAAACACAACAATGACTAAAGGTTTGCATAGCATGCAGACATGATTTTAGTCGTGAGATTTCACAGAATGAGTTTCATTCTGTGTCATTTGAGGCATCAGTGAGTCTTCATTGTGGATTATCTAATGA